>NW_024544872.1:0-65885 GCF_018167655.1 Microtus oregoni | reverse complement strand
CTTCGTCTATGTGGTCCCTTTAGTTCTCAGGGTTTGCACCCATGGGCATCTGGGAGAGAGCAAAGGTGCTAATGGCTGACTGCTTGCTGGTATTTAATATGCTCTTGATTAGGTATGTGAGTGTGGCCACAACTCTTGGAGAAAGACAGTTTTGGAGTATTCTCACTCTAGCACTCAGATTCTAGATTTCTATTTAAACTTAAATAGATTTATTATTTGTGTGTGTGTGTGTGTGTGTGTGTGTGTGCGCGCGCGCGCGCGCAGTGCACCTGTGGAGGAGGTCAGAGGATAACTTATGGGAATCATTTCACCTTTATATGGGTCCTGAGGAGTGAACTCGGGACACTAGGCTTACATGGCAAACATCTTTACCCACTGAGCCATGTTTTTTTAAAAAATGTATTTTGAGTGCCACTCCGCTGCAGAGACCATGCCGCCACAAAGACACAAAGACCATGCTGATCTGAGTGGCCTGCACTGCCACCTGGGGCTATGGCGACATCTGAGCCCAGGCTGCTAATGGATACTGTGTCTGGGTCCAAGGTCCTACCACAGTTGAGATCTATGTTGGTGTCCATGGTCTGTGGTGCCGTCAAAGACCACATGGATGCCCGGGATCTGGGATACATCCTGTGGTCACATTGGTGTCCAAGAGCCATGCCACTAATGGGGATGGGGGATGGGGGCATGCCGATTTTAGTGGCTTGTGCTGTCACCCGGGGCCAGGGTGTTGTCAGGCCAGGGCTACTGCTGAGGACCATGTCTGGGTCCAATAGCAGCCAGGGTTTGTGTTGATGTCTGTGGCTCCTGATACCATCGGAGGATAAGCTGATTCCAGGGATCTGGGCCGCCACCTGGGACCATGCTGGTACCTGAAGGCCTTGCTGCTGCCAGGGGGATACTAACCTGGGTGGCCTATGCAGCCGCCAGGGCCATCATGATATCTGGGCCCAAGCTGCTGCCAACGGCCATGGTTCAGTCTGTGGTCCTGTACAGCTGGGGTCTGTGATGATATCCATGGTCCATGTTGCCACAGGGGGTCATAGGAACCATACGCGTTGAAATCTATGCTGAGCCAGCCCTACCTTTCACTGGCCCTGGGATAGCTGGTTCTGCCCACTGCAGCAAGAGGGCTGGCCCTTGTACTCAGGAGAGATGGAGACGCCCCTCACCACCGGCTTGGGAGAGCTGACCCTGATGGCATGGGCCTAGAAGAGCTGGCTCTACCCCTCACCTGAGCGGGGGCGGCCCCAGCAACCTAGACTGACCAGCTTAGCTACCACCCAGACCCACCTCCTAGGCCTTGGGTTGGCCCCACCCTAGCATCTACTCCATCTATGATGTGTTGGAATGTGGGAAGGGACTGGTTCCATAGATTGATAACCACAGGTCCCCCGTGGCTCTGGGCAACAGCAGGATATCTGAGAGTTTTCACGAGGGTCCAGTGACGGTGTGTCAGCCGTCTTCAGCTGGATCAGTGACTCATTGCGGTGAACATTTTGTGGGTGGGGCTGACTGGACAAAAGGGTGTATTGCCTGACACACCATAGCACTCAGTGCCCCTAGGATAAATGAAGACATATTGGGAAGATGGAGGATAAAGGTGGCTTTTTTATTTTGTTTCGTTTTTAAGTGATTGGGGGGGTCTTTTGAGGGAGGATGTTTTAGGGGTGAGGGGAAGATATGGAGAGACTTGGAGGTGAGTGGGATTGGGGTGCATGATGTGAAATTCCTAAAGAATCAATAATGAATTATGTTATAAGAAAAAGAAAAAAATATTTTTATAAATTCTATGAGAATTTTATGCAATATATTTTGATTATATTCACCCCTGCAACTCTTCACAGATCCACCCCCACCTCCCTACTCACCCAACTGCATGTTCTTGCTTTTAAAAAAATTTTTAAATGTTAATTAAAATATCATGACATCATCTCCTTCATTTCCTTTTCCAGTTGAGTCTAATTTATGCCACTCAGATCCTCATGGATGTGGAACCTGTCTGTTAGTATTCAGGCATCTGCATCTCAGGCCTGCTCTGGGGGGCTGTCAGATCCCCCCATAGCTCCAGTGACAGGTGTTACTTGATGGAGGTGCTAGAAACCAAACCCTGATCCTGAGAAAGCTGGGGGTTGGCGCCCTCCTGGGGTGGCTGGCTGTGTCACATCACTGTCCTGGCTCTGTGGAACTGTCAGGTGCAGCTTGGACCTGGCCAAATGCTCTGGGTGCTGCTGGTTCTCATCACCCAGACATGTTTGGTAGTCTCGCCCCTCCAGCTCTGTGGCCAACAGCTGCTCGTCCTGTAACAACAGCTAGTTGGTTTGATGGGAGGCTTTGAATATGTTACTGGGAACAGGTAGACAGGGAATTGCTGGAGCCCGGTGTGATTAGTGGAAACAGAAGAACGCTAGCAGCCTGGGGAAAGGAGTGAGAGGGGTCAGGAAGGAAAGCATGCGGGGCTCCCAGTGCAGCCTGAAGCCTCATTCTTCTGAAATTGGAGACAAGGCAGTTAATCTTGGTGTCCTCTGGAACTTAAAGGAGCAGGGTCCTATTGGAGTTGCTGCGTATGAAGAAGGATTGGCTTGTGGAGGGAAAGGGTTTGAGGTAGGATGAGTGAATCCAGCGAGGGAGACCCTCATGCTTCACAGCTGGTGGAGTTCCAAGAATTACTTTAAAGGGGCCCTGCCATTTAGGGGAGAGAGGTATGTAATGATAAAAAGCCAATTAGAAACAATGAAAAACAACAGAGAAAGCTTGGAATGATAGGGCACACACTTCCAACTGTCAGATCACTGGCAAAAGTTGCAAAGGTCCGCTGAAATACCAGGACATGGAGTAGCGGTAAGAAAGCACCTCGTGGTTCCCATGCATGAGGTAGAAATGAGACCCAATAGCTTTTTATCAAGTGAGTATCAAACGATAACGGCTCTAACTGTTTAGTGGCCTGTCAGAAAGAAAAAAAAAAGAGGGCCAGGGTGCTGAACCTGAGCCCAAAGGATTTAAGTTCGAGAGACAAGAAAGCAAGAGGCTGAAGGACTGAGCCACAGATTCTTGGCCCAGATAAGGATGCCAGACAAGGGGTCCATCTCAGGGAGGAGGCCTTAAATCCATTCAGAAAGTGTTTGGTTATGAGATAACAAGAGTGTATGGGAGCACACAGGTGCCTGGGGAAGTATATGGGAGTCAGAGGACGACTTGTAGACAGTTATTTCTTCCCGCCATGGCGGTATCAATTCTCTCCTCCTACCTTGTGGGTTCTAGGGATCAAACTCATATCATTCGGCTTGACAGTAAGTGCATTTACCTGCTGAGCCATCCTGCAGGCTCCCTGACTGGTTCCGCAGATTGAGCCAATAGTTGTTTTGATCCTAGGGCAATGCTCTAACTATTGGTGGGAATATAAAATGGCCTGACAACTAGGGAAAATGCTAATGAGATTCCTGAAGGGCTGGAAAAAGTGTCCTGAGGAAGCTATGTTAGAAACATTGCCCAACACATTCGTCTTTGCAAAACATTGGAATTTAGTGAATGACAACAAACTCACAGACTAAGTTTCTTTGACTTTAATTTTTCAAATAATACTGATTTAGCTAGGTAAGTGTGACCCTTGGCAATAATTGCTATTATTCCCATCTAACTTAATGTTTCTATTTGCTTATTAGCATATGAAGCAATGGCTTTCATACATACTTTATGTTGCTCTTCCTTCCCAAGTACTCTCCCTCACTGGCCTGCTCTCGTTGTGCTCAAATAGCCACCTTTCCACTCTTCTGTCTCATGTATTCTAATTCCTTTAAAAATTCCTACCCTATACGGGCTCTTTCGGGGGATCTCATACATTAATACTGTATTGACATCATTTCTCCCCTTCCCTTCCCCTCTTCAGCAATCCCCACTGAGTCCTCCCCACTGCCTCTCAAATTCGTGACATATACTTTCTCTCTCTCTCTCTCTCTCTCTCTCTCTCACACACACACACACACACACACACGCACACACATACCCTACTGAATAAATTTAGAATATACATATTTTTACTCTCTGTTAGACAGCCCCAACTCTGGGATGCTAACTCAGGAGGATCGCCCCAAGAAACCACTCACCAGTCCAGTTGATGCAAAAGCAAGAAGAAGTTTATTCTCATTTGCACAAACGGGTTCCTCAGCCGTGCCAGGGAGAGATGCCCCATTAGCTTTTACAGGCTACTTTTAAAGGCTAAAAAAAAAATACATATTCAGGGAGGGGGGTATAGTGGGTTGTTTGTCAAATGCAGGGATTGGCTCACCTTAAGGGCATTTACTATGATTGGTTATGTCAAAGGAGGAACGGAAGGACAGGGAAGCACCTGCAGGCTGTTAGAAAACACCTAACCGTTCTAGTCAACAGGCAGGGTGGGGTCATGACTAGTTCACAAAAACATGTTTTCTCTAGTTCACAAAAACATGTTTTCTCTAGTTCACAAAAACATGTTTTCTTCATCCCCTCCTCTTATTTTGGGAATATTCCAATCCTGAAATAACGGAGGCCCCCTTTTAGGGCCTGTATTGTTGGGTGAGCACGAAGGCTTGGGTGATGCTCAGTCGCTCACGAATGAACTGGAGCAGTCTATTGAGAACGCAGGGACCAAAAGTGAGAGTCAGGAGGAGAATGAAGGTGGTTAACCAGGGTGATCTGTCAAACCATCTTTTGAACCAGCCTTGCTGGGCCTCCTGGTCTCTTTGTCTTTTATCTAGCCTATTTCTTAATTTTGTCATGGAGTCCTTGATGACTCCTGAATGGTCTGCATAGAAACAATATTCTTCACTTAGGGCTGTGCATAGACCTCCTTCCTTTAGGAGGAGTAAATCTAATCCCCTCCTATTTTGTAACACAACCTCAGATAACTGACTCTTCTAATTTAGAGATGGACTGTTCTAAGGCTCGTATACCCTCATCAATGGTAACCCGTAGCTCATTATAATATTGGGGGCCCTGGATCAGGGCCGCTGTTCTGGTACCAACCCCAGCGGCAACCCCAAATCCCAGTAAGACTGCCAGGGTTCAAGGTGACCGGCTCTCTCCGAAAGCGTGTGGGATTCCTGTCATAGAAATCTTCCAGGGTGTTAATCGGGCGATAGAACACCAGAGGTACCAGTTGCACCATGACACAAAAATCTTTGGTACCTTAACAGACCCGAGTAGAGACGCAGGGGGTGAGTCCCTCATTGCAGGCCCACCACACTCTCTGGTTAGGGACCAGGTAAAAATCAGCCTCTGTCCCTTCGGTTGGGATGGTGGTGCCTGTTGATGGAGCCGCGGGCTGTGTCCCGCCACCCGGCTAGCTTTACCCGAAATAATTACACAGAAACTGTATTCTTTTAAACACTGCTTGGCCCATTAGCTCTAGCCTCTTACTGGCTAGCTCTCATATCTAGATTAACCCATTTCTAATAATGTGTGCAGCCCCATGAGGTGTGGTTTACCAGGAAAGATCTTAACCTGCTTCTGTCTGGAATGGGAGAATCATGGCGACTGCCTGACTCGGCTTCTTTCTCCCATCATTCTGTTCTGTTTACTCCACCTTCCTAATTTTCTGTCCTATTAAAGGGCCAAGGCAGTCTCTTTATTTAACCAATGAAATTAACACAAAACTGTAACGGCGTAAACAATTGTAAAAATATATATATCTATAGCTTTAATGTAGAAATAGACTTACAGAACCACCGTTCCCGCGGAGAACAGGAAAGCAGAAGCGAGGGCTGGGAGCACGCTTGCCAAATTTATAGGCAGACATTAGCCCGAGGCCCCCCAAGGGGCGGGACCTATCCCTACACAAAACAGAAGACTCTCCCCCATCAGGTGCCACAAAGCCCTCGATGGGACCTGGGCGGGTACCCCAGTCAGACTCCTTGTCCTGAGACCCCAGTCAAAGCTAACTAATGGTGTGTGTCCCAAAGACACTGGCCCGCATCAGTGGTGTCATTACAGGATCCTGAGACTGCAATCCCCCGCCCTGCCGCCCACAACAAGGGGGATCGAGGCCAGGCAGAGCCAACAAGTACCATTCAAGCCAAGGCCAGACTGGCCGAGGACCGAGTATGCCCCTGCAATCAGGTCAAGCAGTCTCTGCCCAGTCGGGGGAAATTCAGAGAAGGAGGTAACTGCTGAGATGATGGGAGCATGATGTTACTGAGCAGGTCATCCATGAGGTTGTCAGCCAGCCCATCGTTCAGATTCATGGTGCCTGCCATGTCAGTCAGCCATGGGAGCTCCACAGTACACGGTTTGCTTACAGAGGGGTGACAAGCTGCAGAGTTGTTATAGAGCATGGGGGAGAGTGGAGCATCGTCGTCCTGGACACCATCCAACTCTGTGCTTGCCAGGATGGGCGACAGGTGGCCACTAACTGTGCTGGCGTTCGAATTGGTTTGTGAGCAGAAGTCTGTCCATACGTCCAGCTCGTTGCTGCTGTGGGATATGGGGCTGCCTGGCCACTTGGAGAGTGTGTCTGATAAATTTAGTATGATGGGTTGATAAGTGGTATAATTTTATTTGTGTTTAAAAATAAGTTCTTTGTCAGTTTGAGCCTCACGGTTTGTGCTGGACAGATGGCGGTCATTTACTTGTACAAACAACATTCTGTTGCAGCATTTGCACTCAAAATGGCACAAACTTCTGGGTTATAAAATGGAGTCACTCAGGGCAAGGCACAGCATGAAAACTACTATGTATATGATTTTTCCTGGTCTGCCTAGTGAGTTCCAGGTTGTTGAGGCATGCACAGTGAGACCTTGTATCTAAATAAAACAAAACAACAAAATGTGTTTGTATATGTCATTGCAAATATCCATAAACAGATGCAGAACTGAATATTTAAGCTATGATTTATTCACAGAGCCAGCAATCTGAAGACAGAGGACTAACATTGTAAAATTTGCCTTTAGTGTCCCATCTCCAACTAGTATACTTCATGGAGAATCTGAACAAAGGCAGTTAATTGTTCTAGAGTTTAGTCTTGTCTGCCTGGTAATATGATCAGCCTTGTTGCTGATATTCATAGACAATTAGCAAATAATGATAATGATAATGGTAATAATAATAATAATAATAATAAGAAGAAGAAGAAGAAGAAGAAGAAGAAGAGATAGAAAATTGCCCCTACCTGTTCCATTGCCCCTACCTGTTCCTCCTGTTTCTGGACCCAATGTAGGCAGGCCTAGTCCTGATCTCTTGTTCTATAACGTCAGATAAATGGCTCAGCAGATTAAGGCTTGATTCCTGAGACCTATGTGATGGGGAGAGATAGCCATTTCCTTAAAATTGTCCTCTGATCCTCATACTCCCACAAGAATGAGGGACAATGACATTTTCTTCTCTTCCTGGGAGATGTACAAGCAACTAAAATCATATATTGTGATCCTCCAGCCTCCCTGGATTGAAATTACATCAACAGTTGGAATCTTGGCTACCTGTTTGCCCCACCCATGGAGTCAGTGGCCTTGCTCCAGAAAAATATAGCCTGTGGCAGTCTTCTGACAAGGAAGAGGATACGTGGGCTGAAGGTGTTTCTGCGCAACACTTTGAAGTGTAGGAGGAACAGGAGTGGGCACGGAGGTTCAGGGACACTACCCTCTTTTAGTTAGCCTTGGTAACTGGGAAAATTACCCTAGAGGCAAGATAACATGCTTTGGGTTTCTGTAATATTATTTGTTATAATATTATAATATTATACTTTTCACATGAAAATATCTTGCAGACGTTATTTTTGTTGTTGTTTTGCTTTGATTTTTTTTGAGATAGAATTTCTCTATGTAGCCCTGGCTGTCCTGGAAGTCACTCTGTACACCAGGCTGGCCTCAAACTTAGAGATCCACTGGCCTCTGCCTCCTGAGTGCTGGGATTAGAGGCGTGTGTCACCAATGTCTGGCCGCAGAGGTTATTTTTAATTTTTCTTGGTTTTCTTCTGAGACAAGCTCTCATGTATTGCAGGCTGGCCTTGAACTTTTAGTAGTTTAGAATGACTCTGAGTTTCTATTCCTCCTGCCTCTGTTTCCTGAGTGACAGGATTACAGGTGTGTGTCACCATGTTCTGTTCATTGGTGCTAAGGAAAGAACCCGGGGCTTCATGCAACTAGGCAACTGTTCTACTAATTGATCCTAGCTCTGAGGTTTAAATTTAATCAGAAAACCAAAATGTGGTGAAAAAATCTACATGCTCAGATGAATCAGAACGTTTTAAGTGATAAAGAATTTAGCAGCAGGCTTAGCAGTTAGTGAGATGCTTAAGTTAGTGAGATGGTAGCTGGAAGTGGACATCTGTCTGATGTGGGGTTAGTGAAGTTCTTTTCCCATTCTGTAGCCTGTAGTTTTGACTCATTGACCATGTCCTTTGCTTTACAGAAACTTCTCAGTTTCAGGAGGTCCCATTTATTAATTGTTTCCCTCAGTGTCTGTGCTATTGGAGTTATATTTAGGAAGTGGTCTCCTGTGCCAATGTGTTCAAATGTACTTCCCACTTTCTCTTCTATGAGGTTCAGTGTGACTGGCTTTATGTTGAGGTCTGTGATTCATTTGGACTTGAGTTTTGTGCATGGTGATAGATATGGATCTATTTTCATTCTTCTACATGTTGATATCTAGTTATGCCAGCACCATTTGTTAAATATGTTCTCTTCTTTCCATTTTATGTATTTTGCTTCTTTGTCAAAAATCAGGTGTTCATAGGTGTGTGGATTAATATCTGGGTCTTCTATTCTGTTCCATTGGTCCTCCTTTCTGTTTCTGTGCTAATACCAGGCTGTTTTCAGTACTGTAGCTCTGTAGTAGAGTTTGAAGTCAGGGATTATGATGTCTCCAGAAGTTCTTTTATTGTCCAGAATTGTTCTGGCTATCCTGGGTTTTTTGCTTTTCCATATGAAGTTGAGTACCATTCTTTTGAGGTCTGTGAAGAATTTTGCTGGAATTTTGGTGGGCATTGCATTGAATCTGCAGATTGCTTTTGGTAAGATTACCCAAGAGCATGGGAGATCTTTCCAATTTCTGGTGTCTTCTTCTATTTCTTTCTTCCAAAATTTAAAGTTCTTGTCATACAGTTCTTCCACTTGTTTGGTTAGAGTTACTCCGAGATATTTTATGCTATTTGTGGCTATTGTGAAGGGTGCTATTTCTCTGATTTCTTTCTCAGCCTATTTATCATTTGTGTAAAGGAGTGCTACTGAATTTTTTAGTTAATCTTGTATTCTGCTACATTACTGAAAGTGCTTATGAGTTGTAGAAGTTCCTTGGCAGAATTTTTGGGATAGCTTATGTAAACTATTGTATCATCTGCAAATAGTGAGAGTTTGACATCTTTTCTCCTTTTGTTGTCTTATTGCTCCAGCTAGAACCTCAAAAACTATATTGAATATATATGGAAAGAATGGACAACCTTGTCTTATTCCTGATTTCAGTGTGATCGCTGTGGGTTTTTCTCCATTTAGTTTGATGTTGGCTGTCGGCTTGCTGTATAGTACCTTTATTATGTTTAGGTATGTTCCGTTGTACAATGTAATTTAATCACATTTACCACCCTTCTTTATTCTAACTTCTCCCAGATCTAACCCATCTGTCATCCCCAACTCCATATCCTTTATTTTATTTTAAAATTACTATCTGTATCTATTATATTAGTCAGAGTTCCCTAGAGGAACAGAAAAGAAGTTAATAGACTGAGTATATATGTATATATGTGTATGTATGAGTATATACGATGTGTGTGTATGTGTGTGTTTGTGTGTGTGTGTGTGTGTGTGCGCACGCGCATACATGAGATTTAGTAGAATGGCTTGCAGGCTGTGCTCTAACTAGCCCAACAATGGCTATCTATTAATGGAAGGTCTGTAAATCCAGTTCTGTTCAGTCCATGAGGTAGGATGTCTCATCTGGTTTTCAGTATACCCCAGAATCCCGAAGATGTCGGCTCTAATGGCAGTGAAGGAATGGACTTGCCAGCAAGAGGGAGAGTAAAGAGACAAAGAGGGCAAGCTTCTTTCTTTCTTTCATATTCTTTATTTAGTTTGCCAGCAAAGGTGTGGCTCAGATTAAAGGGGGATCCTCCCACCACAAAAGATCTGAATTAAATTGAGCTTTCTACTTCAAATAATTTAAATAAGAAAAAAAATCCCTCACAGGTATACCTAGCTGCTTGGGTTTTAAACAATTTAGTTAAATTATTTAAGTTGACAACCAAGAATAGCCATAACACACACACACACACACACACACACACACACACAGACACACACACACACACACACACGTTCTTGTTCTGCAGGCCACAAAATTACTATGTGAAAAACTTGCATGCATCCTTCCGTCTCAGCCTCCCAAGTGCTGAGATTACAGGCATGCAAAACCATCACTGGCTTAATACCCGTATCGTGAGATTTAAGTGGAGCCTCAAAGAGTTTACATGACTTTCCCAAAGTTGCATGGGTTGTCTGTTTCAGTCAAGATTCAAATCAAACATTTCTTCTTCCAGAGAAAGGCCCATCCTATTCAAACCAAATAGCTTTCCATTTGCAGTTCCATGGGATTTTACTCCCTGCCTTCTGGAAGGGAATGGATTTTTTTTCTTTATAAAAATGTATCAAGTTTATTTCATTTTTAATAAAACTATTAGACAATTACTGTAACTTAAAAATCATTGTCAGAGGTACAGAACACATTAATAAACAGTTTAATAGTGCAGTAATTAAAGTTACTGTACCATGCATTTAGGAAAGTTTAATAGTCTCTGGAGTCTGCTTTACCACTGAACCACTGCATTTTTTTTAATTTATTTATTTATTAAAGACTTCTGTCTCTTCCCCGCCACCGCCTCCCATTTTCCTCCCACACCCCCAATCAAGCAACTCAGGACCGTGAGGGGTGCACCCACACACTGAGACAATGGGGATGTTCTATAGGGAACTCACCAAGGCCAGCTGGCCTGGGTCTGGAAAAGCCTGGGATAAAACCGGACTCTCTGAACATAGCGGACGATGAGGAATACTGAGAACTCAAGAACAATGGCAATGGGTCTTTGATCCTACTGCACGTACTGGCTTTGTGGGAGCCTAGGCAGTTTGGATGCTCACCTTACTAGACCTGGATGGAGGTGGGTGGTCCTTGGACTTCCCACAGGGCAGGGAAACCTGATTGCTCTTTGGGCTGATGAGGGAGGGGGACTTGATTAGGGAATGGATTTTGAATAGACTTCTGAAAGTGACTTTTACAACTGCCCACACATCAATTGTCCTACGAGCAGTGGCTGCAGTGGTCTTCCTCTGCCAGATGCCTCAGCATAGGCAATCTTTGCTTTTATAATGTCTCATTTTCAGAATATGCTTCTGGAAACCTCCAAGTTCCCATAGTAAATCCGTAATATCAGAATACTGAATCCATGTCCTATCTTTAATTTTTTACATTTGTTTGTGTGTTTGAAGGGGATAAGCATGTGCCACAAAATATGTGTGAAGGTCCCAGGACAACTTATGAGAGTTGGTTATCTCCTTCTGCCATATGTGCTCAGGGGTTAAACTCTGATCATCAGACTTGGTGGCAAGTGCCTTTATCCCTGAGCCATGTCACTGACCTGCATAGATTATATTATCCCATCAAAGAGTTCAGTCTGGTTTCTTCTCAGAAAATCCATACCATCTTCTACAAGTAGCTTATATTTATTTGATCATAGACTCTGTTTTCGGATAAGCCTGATGTTTGGTATCCTGTAGTGTCCCTGGTTTGGCATCCTGTAGTATTCCTTATATTCCCAGGTTTCACTTTAGACCTACAAATTTTGACTCCACTTAGATACTAACAAGCTGAACCTGTATCCTAGAGGCTTCTTTTCTGGATTCCTGGTAGGGCTGGTTCTGTGGGAGATGCCTTTTAAAGTATCAAGGTCATGGTAGTCATAGCAGAGGTTTTAGAATTGGATATACCTGAATTTCAGACCAAGTCTGACTATTTAATAGCTATCATCAAGTAAATTAACCTTTCTGGACCCCAGTTTCCTCACTGTAAGAATAGAGACAATAAAATAGATCTCTGTACATTGTGAAAATTAAATGAAGTAATAAATGTAAGATATTCAGTATGGGTCCTGGAATACAGATACTGGAATTTGAGCTCCGGTTTAGGAAATAACCTGAATCTATATGCTGCACATTTTAATAAATGGCATCCCAATTTCTTCCTTGAATCCTTAAAATCCTCAGGTGGATAATCTGCCCTGATGCTCCATGAATGATTTCACTGGCATAGTTTGTGATTAACATCAGAACATCTTATGCATTTAAAATACTGTCATCCAGTCTGTCTATGTGTCCTGACTATAAATCCTTAGTTAAGCATGATGGTTTATTCCTGTAATTCTAGCTCTAGGGAAGCTGAGGCCGGAGGATTACCTGTAGAATTCAAGGCCAGCCTGGGCTGCATATTAAATTCCAGGTGAGCTGTTCTGTATAGTGACACCCTGCCTTAACTATACCCCCAATAACAACAAGAAAATCATGCACTATATGGACAAAATGAGAAAGAATGCAACAAAGGAAAAAAATGTAAAAGACAGCTTAATGCTGCAACAGTATTTGAGACTGGGTCTCATGTAATCCAAGCTGGCCTTTGTTGGAGGAGGGCCCACTTGTTGGTTCCTGGCCACCCAGCTAGCTTAGACCTAAAATAATCACACAGAAAAACCTCTCTTAACAGAGCTGTGGCAAGCCGGCAGCTGAAAAAATGTGGCTAATTTGCTTTTTGTGTCTAGAATTTCTTTTCAAGCCCTCTTAGGTTTTACATGGATTTAGTCCACCACGTTGGCACCAATTTGTTGGAGGAGGGCCTGCTTGTTTGTTCCAACAGCTGGGCTAGCTTAGACCTGAAATAATCACACAGAAACTGTATTAATTAAATACTTGCTTGGCCCATTAGCTCTAGCTTCTTATTAGCTAACTCTTACATGCTTAATTTAGCCAAATTTATTAATCTGTGTATCACCATGTGGCTGTGGCTTACCAGCTAAAGTTCTGCCCAGCATCTGTTTCTGGTGGCTCCATGGTGTCTCTCTCCACCTTCCTTCTCCTAGCATTCAATCCAGTTTTCCCTGCCTACTTAAGTTCTGCCCAATCAACAGGCCAAGGCAGTTTATTTATTAACCAATAAAAGCAATACACAGACAGTAGGACCTCCCAAACCATGCCTTACACTCAGTATGCAACTGAAGATGATCTTGAACTTCTGATTGTCTTGTGTCCACTACCCAAGTACTGGGATTACTAGTATGTAGTAAATCCTGGGTTCAATATCACTAGCCTCAGGGAAATGCCAATCAAAATGACAATGAAACAGCATTGTACCTCAGCTAGAATGACTATTAGAATAAAATGAAACAAAATAAAAGCAGGAAAATGGAGAACATCATGTTCCTTTCTAATGGATTTAGGAGGAGATGCTCTTCAGGATGAATGGTATTTCCGTGCTAGTAGTATTTAGCCATTCATGGTTGTAGAACTGACCAGTCTGCTGTTTTGCTTTAATCATGGCTCATGTGAATTGCTAGCCATTAAAAAACAAACAAGCAAAATGCCTGCTGCTGATAGAGGTGGGAGTGAGTGAGTTTTCTCTGACTTTCAGAGACACTGGGAACTGCTAAAATAATTTTTGGTTTTGGGCCATGATTTTAGTTCGTTTCATTTTCTTTACCTTTGCAACAAAATATTATTGCCTTGCTGCTTCAGGTATTAGTATAAATATGAGATCTATTGAAAAAAACATGCATACAAGAATTCTAATATGAATGTTGTGTGTTATAAATTCTCTATTTACTCACTAAAAAGTCATTGCTTGTAACTTGTGCCAGGCACCAATTTCCAGTGCCAAAAAGGAGGTCTTTTCCAACATAGATGAAGGGACTGTTTGGTGTGAAGACCCCAAAATATGCTATTGTAATGCTGGGTATTTCTTTATTGATCTATTGTGAAGGAGGGTGACAGGCAATGGTAGCATTGTATTTAAACAAAGTTGGCTCTCATATCCATGAGTTCTGAACCTGTGACTCTAGCAACTAACCCTAGGACAAAAGGATTTTTTTAAATATCTCCCATCTAGTTGCTGAGGAGATGGATCAGCAGTCAAGAGCACATACTGTTCTTCTAGAAGGTCTGTGTTCAGTTTCTAGGACTCATGTCAGTTAGTTCACAGCCTCTTCTAGCTTCCGTGGGAGCCCACACTCATGAGCACAAACCCATACACGTTCACATACACATACAAATAAATAAAAAAAATGCATCCGTACTTCACATGTAAAGGCATTTCATTTTTTCCTGTTTCCGGAAGTCCATTTGCAATTACATAAATTTGAATTCATTCAAGAAAATAACAACAAACAGAAAAAAAAACAGATTTTCCAAGTTGAGAGTAGTTACTTCCTGGAATAATAATATTCCATACAGGACAACAGCTGCATATTTATTGCTTTTGAACTCATAAAGTTTTTTGGTTAATTAAAACTGTGCTGTAATAGGGTAATAGAGAGTAAGAGATAGTGGATGGCACACGTTGCTGGGAATATGACTTTTTTTATTTACTATAGCACAGGAAAACGTGGTAAATTTGAAATGTCAGGATTGCTGCTTGCAGCCATTTGTTGACATATTTCTGAAGAGTCTTGTCTAATTTTGAAATTTAAAATTACTTTAAAGACCTACAAAATGGCTCTAAGTTTCGTGAGAACAGGGCACATCTTCCCATCAACTGTCAACTGTCATAACTCTGGGGCTTACTGGAGCTGGTGGCATAAAGCGAGCATGAGTTACAGGCATACATAGTGAAGTGTGACTTCAGTATAGGATATAATGGGAGAGTGACCAAAGGAGATAGTCTTGCAGATGGCAACAGCAGTTCACTATACACTTTTTATGCTGTACTAAAGGATTTGAGCTTTCTGTTGGCTGATGATGCCCCTGTACAATTTTCACATAAACTGATCAAATGACCTTTTTAGAAAGAGTATTTAGACTTCAAAGAGGAAAACATGCCCAGCTAAAAGCTGGTTATACCAGATCAGAAACACCCCATGAAATGTAGAGAATATAATGATGGGATGTAAGACCACCCTTGGAGGGGGAATCTGACAGAGTTGTATACAAGAGATATTTGCAGGTAGAAGTGTTTTTAATTTAATTTTTTTAAAAAAGCTATAGTTTCTCATTTTATATGCCAAATCCATTTCCCACTTCCTCCCCTCCTTCTGCTCCTTCCACATTTTCCCCCATTCCCCCATAGAAGTGGTTTCATAGTGACTTAACATGAATGATTAGAGGCTAGCAGGCTAATTCCCATCTTTTTAGAATAGATAAAAATTATGAATAAATGAATGAATAAGTAAATAAAAGCAGTAAGTCAATGAATGCGCTGGCAGGATGGCTCAATGGCTACAGGTGCTCGTTGCCAAGCCTGACAACCTGAGTTCAATCCCTGGGACCCACAAAGTGGAAGAAGAGAACCAACTTTCTCAACCTCTCCTCTCACCTCCACTCATGTGCGGTGGGACTTCTCTCTCTCTCTCTCTCTCTCTCTCTCTCTCTCTCTCGCACACACACACACACACACACACACACACAGAGAAAGATAACAGTAAGATGAATTGTGAGTGCATTCTTTGTGTTATTTTATCCCAGACTATATCTGTCATCGCCAGAGTTAATTTCACTTTCCCCCAACAAGTCTATCTTCCTCATCTTAGCATGAAAGGAGCCCCCATGAAACCCCTTTCCCCACAATCTGAAGGATGTGTTGGAGTTATGGGAAAATGTTATACTGTTTTCTATAAGACTATTAAACATTTGCATATTTCGTTGTCCAAGGTGGATCCTGGAATTGCTCCCTTACAGAGACAGAGAATGACTGCATACATCTATGCAAACGTAATCCAACGACTTGTTCCATTAAACCCACACCTTCAGGGCTGGCAATGTATCTTAGTTAATAGAGAATGTGGCTTTGTCTAGTTTACATGTGGCCAGGGGTACTACCCCAAGTAATGCACATGTAAGGGAACATGCCTATAACCTCAGCACACAGGAGGTTGAAACATGAGGACCAGAAGTTCATGGCTATCTTTTGGCACATAGTGATTTTGAGGCCAGCCTCATGAAGCATTGTCCTGCCTATGTTCTTTTCTATACCCACCATCTTGAGCTACATGAAATGCAATGAAAACCATATGTATTTTGTTGACCTGCCCTAGATGAAAACCTTCCCTTGGAAAGCACAATCCTGACTGGTAATTACTGTTCAGATCATTGTGTTTGGACTCGGAGCTATTTGATCTGAGGTAGCTGAGATTTTCAATTATTCTCAACTGAATTCTGAGTAAGGACAATTTTGCCTCCAAGGTAAAAGAGGAAATGTTTACATGATTCATTTTTGCAAATAAATAATTAGCTGTCTCTGATAAGTAGGGGGCTCACAGTGAAAATAAAAGTAGGTCAGATACTCCATAGAAGTTCTGGCCTCCCTGTGGCCTCCCTTGACCTACCTTACTATTTATTTTTCTCTAAAGGTCGTTTTCTACATGACAGTGCTCCAGGAATGGAAGAAGCAAGCCTGTGATGCAGGCCAGTGCATCCTGATTTCATTTAAACTTGATTTCATTCAATATTTTTTTCCTGCCCCTCGTCAGGACCCATTGTTCCTCACTCTTTGATCACTCTGTGAGTAGATCAATTTGTATGTGTCTCTTGCATATTGACCACATAATGAAACCATCATCTGAGCAGCTATGGAATGTTTTACTTTTATTGCTCACAAAGTCATTTGATCCCTTTTTAACATGAGGGGAGAACCTCTGACACATCTAGTCAATGAAGATAAATATTTTCTGAGTACCCACAAGGTGACAGGCACTCTTTTAGATCCTGGAAAAAAGACAAGAATACCTGTCTTTGGAAAACTTACATGTTAGAGAAAAAAGAGAGCAATAGAAAACACTATCCTGAGTGAGATAACTCCAAAATGAATATGGTATGTACTCGCTCATAAGTAGATACTATCCATAAACAAAGGACATTGAGCCTATAGTTCATGATTCTAGAAAAGCTAAGTAATAAGGTGAACCAAAGAAAAACATATCTAGATCCACCTGGAAATTGGAAACAGGCAAGATTTCCTGACAAAATTGGGATCATGGGGGTGGGGTAGTAGGAAGGAGAGAAGGGAAAGAGAAGGAGATAAGGGGAGGGTTGAGGAGAATTTGAGGGAATGAGATAGTCGGGATGGGAGAAGAACAGATATGAGAGCAAGGAAAGAGATATCTTGATTGAGGGAGCCATAATGGAGTTTGCAAGAAACCTGGCTCTAGAAAAATTCACAGGAATCAACAAGGATGACCCCAGCTAAGACTCTAAGCAATAGAGGAGAGGGTGGACAAACTGGCCTTGTCCTGTAGTCAGACTGATGATTATCTTAAATATCACCATAGAACCTTCATCCAATAACAGATGGAGATAGAGGCAGAGACCCGCATCAGAGCACAGGACTGAGCTCCCAAGGTCCAGTTGAAGAGTGGGAGGAGTGAGAATATGAGCAAGGAGATCAAGATCATGAAGGGTACATCCACTGAGAGTTTCCATGAGCTAATGGGAGCTCACCAACTCCAGCCAGACTGGGAATGAACAGGCATGGGACCAAATTAGTCCCTCTGAAGTGGTTCACAGTTGGGGCAGACTGAGGGGGCACTGACAGTGGCACTGGGATTTGTTCCTACTGTGTGCACTGGCTTTTTGAGATCCTATTCTCTTTGGATGTATACCTTGCTCAGCCTAGATGTAGTGGGAAGGGCCTTGCACTTCCCACAGGGCAGGGTGCTTTACCTTCTCTTAGGATTAGAGTGGGTGGGGTGGAAGGGTGTGTGGAGGGAGTGGGAGGAGGGGAAGGAGTGGGAATTTGGATTGGTATTTTTTAAAGTAAGAATAAAAAATATGAAACAAAAAATAGATAAGTGAAAAATACTCTGTATGCGAGAGGATAAAAGATGTGTAAAAGACCAATAAGAGAAGAAAAAAAACCTTGTTTAGATTAAGGTTTGTGTTCTTTTAAATATAATTATTTAAGAAGGCCCTGGGGATTGAATTTTATCTAAGACCTCAAGGAGGTGATGAAGTACATTTTCATGTAGATATCCAAAGGGAAAGAACAGTTTGTGTAGGAAAAATAAGCTATACAAAGATACTGAGGCAGTATGCAATTAGCTGTGTTTAAGAATCAGCAAAGGGGCCCTATGTCTTATGCAGAATTAGTTAAGAGAATTGATTTACAAGTATAGATAAGAGGCAGAACTATTGTTTATGTTCAAATATGCAACCCTCAGAACTCCAATTTTCAGCAAAAAAAATATAGAAGATTAAATTCTATTAATGGATCATTTTGTTTGCTGCCAAGTCTACTGACTATTGAGCTCAAGTAAGATGGAAGCAGAAAGGGACCCCTGCAGTAATCTGTGAGAGATGCTGATGGATCACTTTAGTGACACTGGACACTGTTAGAAGTGACAGCATTCTGAATAATATCTTCTAGACTGCAATGGTGGCATTTTCCAAAAAGACATGAAGATTGGGCATGAGAGAATGAGAAGTCAAGGATGACACGAGGATTTCAGGCTTCTCTAGGACTTGCCTCCCTAAATGCTAATATAGAAACAAAGGCTGACTTTCTGTTTTTGTCTCCAGTTTCTTACATCATGATTCATAAATTTCAGTGTACACATATTTCACTGTTTTGATTCCTGAACATTTTATTCCTTTTTAGCAAGTATGATTGTTTCCTTATTTTCTTTTTCAGATACACAGGTATTGCTGTAAAACACGGAACTGGTTTTTTTTTTTTTTTGTAAGTTGGCTTTAGATCATTGCTATTTTCGTGGTTTTATTTAGCAGGTCTAATATGATATTTTTTACATGTGAAACATCTAGGCTTTTTTCTTCTAGAATATCCAATTCATGGAGATATAATTGTTTATAGTAGTCCCATAAAATTTATTCTTTTTTTTTAATTTTTCGAGACAAGGTTTCTCCGTAGCTTTTGGTTCCTGTCCTGGAACTAGCTCTTGTAGACCAGGCTGGCCTCGAACTCACAGAGATCCGCCTGCCTCTGCCTCCCAAGTGCTGGGATTAAAGGCGTGCGCCACCACCGCCCGGCAAAATTTATTCTTAATGTGCTCCCTGTTTTGATTGTAATTATTTCTTTCTCTCTTCCCCTCCCTCACCCTCTTTCTCTTCCCCTCCTTCACCCCCCTTTCTCTAGCTAATCAAAGAATTTGACAATTTTAGAATTTCCTGAGCGTTTTTGTCCTTAATTTATTTTTCATTAATCCTTATTATTTCTGTTTATTCTGTATTTACTTTGCTACTTTTTACCCTAGTTCTGTGAAACACAAGGTTGGGAGGAAGAAGGAATTTTCTTCTTTTAATAATTTCTTTTATTTTTGTAATTATAATTACCATTCATCACTCTAACTATATTTTATTCCTTTTTTGTATTTCAAGACAAGATCTGCAGGAACCCAGGCTGGACTTAAGTGTGCTATGGAGTTATGGAGTTGGGCATAATCTGGAACTCTGGTCTTCCTGCTTCCCCATTCTGTTGCTAGACTTACAAGCATGCATGGCCATGCCTACCTCTATAATTATACCTTTCCTTGTTTTAGAGATGTGTTTTGTTATTAGTTATGTATATGTGTGTATCTGTATATAACTATGTACACATGAGCATAGGTGCCCATAGGCGAGTAGCCCCAACTTCCCTGGAGTTGGAGTTACAGGTATTTGTAAGCTGTCTGACACAGGTGCTGGGAAATGAAGTTCCATCCTCTGCAAGAGCAGTGTGCCCTCAATGTTAGGGTTTCTGTTACTGTTAAGAGGCACTATGACCACAGCAACTCTTGGAAAAACATTTGAGGTGGCTTACATTTTCACAGGTTCAGTCTATTATCATCCTGATGTGACATGGTGGCATGCAGGCAGAAATGGTGCTGGAAGAGGAGCCAAGTGTCCTACATCTTGGTTTGCAGGCAACAGGTTTGTGATACTGAGCATGACTTAAGTATATATGAGACTTCAAAGCCTGACTCCATAGTGACATACCTCCTCCAGCAAGGCCATACTTACTCCAAGAAAGCCATACCTCCTAATAGTGCCACTCCCTTTGGGGGCCATTTTCTTTCAAAACACCATACACTCTTGTTGGAGGAAGGCTACTTGTCTGCTTGTTCATTTCCCTGTGCCAATTGTTGGAGGGAGCAGCTGCTTGTTTGTCCTGACCACTAGGCTAGCTTAGCCCTGAAATAACCACACAGAAACTGTACTAATTAAACCACTGCTTGGCCCATTAGCTGTAGCCTCTTATTGGCTAACTCTCACATCTTGATTTAACTCATTTCTATTAATCTGTGTATTGCCATGTGGCAGTGGCTTACTGGCGTCCATCTCAGGTGGAAGATCCATGGTGTCTTTCTCTGACTCTTCCTTCTTCCTCCCAGCATGCCATTTAGTTTTCCGCACCTAAGTTCTGTCCTATCAGGCCAAGCCAGTTTTTTATTCATTAACCAACGAAAACAATACATAGAGGGGACTCCCACATCACATTCTTACATCACTTTTGTTACATCCCATAATTTTAGTAAGTTGTGTTCTTGTTTCTTAATTTAGATTTAATATTAACCCAGTTTTGATTTTTTTCTTGTTGAAGCATATACTATTTAGTTTCCAGATATCTGTAAGTTTCGGTTCATATCTTTCTGTGGTTTCAATTTTTGTCTCATTCTCTCATTTTCTTTATGCCTGAAAAACTTCCTATTGTCTTTACTTCCTATAGCACAGCTAAGGGTTCACTATAATGTTTAGTTTTTGTGTTACAATATTTATTCAGTTTTAAAAGGCATTTTTCCTGGACTCTTTGCACAGAGATTTATTTTCTTTGCAACTTACAAAACTAATCCATTATCAGACATGGTGGTTCACATCTGTAATCCCAGCAGTCAGGAAGTTTTTGTGGAGTGGGGATCATCCAATATATTAAGGCCTTGGTCTTAACATTCAACATTTCAAGAGCTTGGTCTCCGTAAGCATTTGATCACTTTAATCAGGCTTTAATGAGCCATACTGGTAGAAGCATGAAAGACAGTGGTGCAGAAAGTAATGTAAATTATGAGCCTGGCCCAAGAAGTTCCATAGGGGAAAATATTAGTATATTTTAGCAAAGAATGTGGCTGTTTTTGCCCTTGCACTAAAAATCTGCCTGAGGCTAAATTGAAGAGTTATAGATTAATGGAGGCAATTTCAATAAAGTCTAATATTGACTCTGTCAAGTGGTTATTAGTTATCACTGTTATGGAGATCTATAACAAAAAGGAGCAAGCTGAGAAAGGAAAAATACAAAATGTACAGTTTGAGAAAAAAAGGGAGCACCAGAAAGTATAATGGAGGTAAGTCTTGTGCTCAAGGAAATTAAAGGTTTAAAGAAAATCCTGAAGCTAAATGAAATAAAGGGAGTGGTGACCTCACGGCAAGACCCTACCCAACTGAGCTTCCAACTTGTGAAAAGAAATTAAGAAAAAGCTTAAGCAGTGAAGGAAACCATCACCAACAGAAAGCTGATGCAACTGTAATTGAACAAAGAGCCATGTTCCAACAGAACTTGACAGCTTTGGTCACATGGACCTGCCTTTAGAGTCAAAGATACATGAAAGAGGTTGTGGATTCTCCCTCTGCAGCTAAGGAAAGTCACAGAGGCCAGGCATGTGTCACGGTGTCCCTACATTGAGGGCCAGAGAGGCCATTGTGTGAAGCTAAGAAGGCAAAGCCTGAATTTCATTAAAGACCCCAAGATATTGGAGATGCCAGAGCTGTGGTATATCTGCCAAGGAGAGCTACAGCTGCAGACCAGGTGTGGAACCATACCAAGAGAAAGAAGTGTGTTGCGGTCAACAAAGCTAAAAGGAGTTGGAGATCTTGATATGGAATTGAAATCCACTTAGCATGACCAAATGATAGGGTTTAGTCATTATGTTGACCCCTGTGATCTGGCAGAATGAACCCAGGCAGTACCCTAGCCAGCCCAAGGTCTTATGGCTGCTATGTCACTACGCAGGTGCAAAGGTCCCTTTAAGAGACAAGCTCTGCCCACTTTGGATCTCTCTTTTGTACTGCTCTTCTGAACAGGCAAGTAGGCCTGTGCCTCTTCCCCCACCCCTCTGTTTTTCTCCCTTCCCTCCCTTCTACTCTCCTCTCAATAAACTCCTCATTCAACCTCCGTCTGTATGGCGTATTGTCACCTGATGCAGTTTGGACCCACCCATAGCAAAGGTGTCTCTCCTATGGACTTCATCTGCCCTGAGACCTGCCAAGGTCACAGCTCACTCCATAATCATAACACCACACACATGATTTAAATTAAAATTAGCCAAATTTTTATTTAAGCTGCAGCTGACCTCAGTCTCCCTGCTTAGATTTTGGACTGTGACCTACCTTAAAATAGGGATCGGGTAGGCTTTTACAGGCAGGTTATACTTAAATTACTTCATTTCAGTGGAATTTACAACTATGTGAGGAATTGTGAGGAACTCCCTTGCTCTTAGCTATAGGAGGAACTGCCTCACTCTCCCTGTACATAGTCATAAGTGAAGTTTACAGAAAACGGAGCAAGAGGTTAATCATCTCACAAGAGCTTAAAATCCTGGGAAGGGGGTAAGAAGACAGAACTGTTAGGAACTTATCTTTTAGCAATTTAAAATGGGTGCCTAGCACAAAATGGAATTTTTCTTAGCCATCACATTCTAAAGAGTGCTTTGATTATCAGACACAAAGATGCAGAATTTAGAGTTTGCCTTCCTAGCTTTTGGACTTCCTTTGGTCCAATATTTCTGCACTATGCCCCCTTTCCTCCCTTTTCAAATGGCAATGTATATTCTGTGCCAACATATGTTGGAAGAATGTGATCTGTTTTGTGATTTTTGATTTTATAGGTGGTTACAGTTAAGATACTGCCATGAGTTTCAGAGACTTTGGACCTTTAAATGGTCTTGAGACTATCATAGATTATGAGGACTTCTGAAGTTGGACTGAATGCTTTTTTTACATGATGATATGGCTACAAGGATATGGTGGCCAGGGGGTGGAATGTGGTAGTTTGAATAAGAATGGCCTTCATAGAATCATATATTTGAATGCTTGGTTACCAGGGAATGGCAAAATTAAAAAAAAAATAGGAAGTATAACTTTGTTGGAGGAAGTGTTTCACTAAGGGTGGATTTTGAGGTTTCTAAATCCCATGCTAAGCCCAGTTTCTCCCCCTCTGCTTATGGAACATGGTGTCACACTCAGCTACTTCTTCAGCATGGTGTCTGTGTTTTGCAATGCTCCACACCATGATAATATTAGACTAAACCTCTGAAACCATAAGCCAGCCCCAAATTAAAGGCTTTTTTTTTTTAAATAAGAGTTTCCTTGGTCATGGTGTCTCTTCACAGCAATAGAAAAGTGGCTAAGATAAATACCTTTAAAAGTTAAATTACATTTAATTATTTGATGGAGGAGGGTCATCTGTCTATGTGTTACTTTCATTGGTTAATAAAGAAACTGCCTTGGCCCTTTGATAGGACAGAAAATTAGGTAGGCGGAGTAAACAGAACAGAATGCTGGGAGGAAGAAGGCAGTGAGACAGATGCCTCAGGAAGTTGCCATGATTCTCCTACCTGAGACAAGACAGATATAGGCTAGAATCCTTCCTGGTAAGCCACCACCTCATGGTGCTACACAGATTATTAGAAATGGGTTAAGCAAGACATGAGAGTTAATCAAGAAGATGCTAGAACTAATGGGCCAGCCAGTGTTTAAAAGAATACAATTTGTGTGTTGTTATTTCGGGTGTAAAGTTAGCCGTGTAGGAGCCGGGCGGGATGAAAAGCAGGCCTTCCCGCAGCTCCTCACTACAATTATTTTATATGTGTACATGTACCAAAGAATGGAAGTGGAGGTCAGAGGACAAGTTGTAGAAGTTGAATCTCACCTTCCCTTGTGTTGGTCCTTGGAATCTAACAAAGATTGTCAGGCTAGTGGCAAGTGCCTTTACTATTGAGCCATCTCACCAGCTATAATAGGTTCAAACTATAATAGGTTTAAAAATGTTTTTCTACTACAGAAGAATAAGTCTTCTGTACACTGTGAATATGTATTACTCTCATTAATTAATAAAAAGCTGACAGGCTAGTAGCTAGGCAGGGAGTATAGGCAGGACAGCCTGGTACAGAGGACTCTGGGAGGAAGAAGGGTGGAGTAAAGAGGGTTGTCGGCCAGATGGAAAATGAGTTAGTCATACAAAACAGGGTAGAGATAAAAGCCATGAGCCTTGGGGCAACACATAGATTAATAAAGATGGGTTAAGTTGTAAGAGCTAGTTAGTAACAAGCCTGAGCTATTGACTGAGTATTTTTTCTTTTTCCTTTCTTTATTTGCTTATTTTACATACTAACCACAGTTTCCCCTCCCTCTTCTACTCCTGTTCCCTCCCTCTACCTCCCTTCTACCCCTGACATACATACACTCCTCTTCCATGGGGTAAGGCCTCCATAAGAGTCAACAAAGTGTGGCATATCAAGTTGAGGCAGGATCAAGTTTCGCCCCATGCATCAAGGTTGGGCAAGGCATCCCACCATAGGGAATAGGCTCCAAAGAACCAGCTCATGCATCAGCAACAGGTCCTGGTCCCACTGCTAGGAGTGCCACAAAAGCTTTAGCTACATAACTGTCACCTTCATGCAAAGGGCATAGGTCAGTCCCATGTTGATTCCCTAACTGTCAATCCAGAGTTTGTCAGCTACCACAAGCTCAGGTCAGTTGTCTCTGTGGGTTTCTCCATCATGATCTTGATCCCCTTGCTCATATAATCCCTCCTCCCTATCTTCAATTGGACTCCCAGAATTCTGCTCAGTGCTCCGCTGTAGATCTCTGCATCTGTTTCCATCAGTTACTGGATAAAGGCTCTGTGATGACAATTAGCATAATTACCAATATGATTATAGGAGAAGGCCGGTTCAAGTACCTTCTCCACTATTGCTAGAAGACTTAGCTGGGGTCATCTTGTGGGTTCTGGGATTTTCCCTGGCACCTGATTTCTCCCTAACCCCATAATTGCCCCTCTATCAGGATAGCTCTTTCTTTAATCTCCCCCTCTGTCCCACCCCCAAATCGACCATCTTGATCCCTCATTCCCTTCCCCTGTCCCCCTCTTCTACTCCCCTTCCCAGGTTACCCAGGAGATCGTATCTATTTCCCTCTCCTGAGGCCTTCAATGTGTGTCCCTTTTAGGGTCCTCCTTTTTTTTGTCCCTTGTAGGGATAAGTCCCGCCCCTTAAGGGGCGTGTTCGCCTCGGGCTAATGTCTGCCTATAAATTTGGCGAGCAAGCTCCGAGCGCGCGCTTCTGCTTTCCTGGTCTCCGCGGGAACGGTGGTTCTGTAAGTCTATTTCTACATTAAAGCTATATATATATATATATTTACACTCTGTCTGCATTCGTTTACGCCGCTACATTTTGGCGTCCAACGTCGGGCTATTTTGCCCCCGACTCAAGCGGGTAGCCCGCTAGCTAACACAGCACCCTCCCCGGTGCTGTTTTTCAGTTCGTGACTCCGGCCCCAGTGCCGAGTCCGAGACACACTCGGCGACACAGGCCCATTCTGCCTGCCTTGGCTAAGTTTTGCAGCGGAACCCCACTGCCTGAATTAGCAGAAGCTCAAGTACTTGCGGTTTTGCAACAAAAGCTGCCACAGTGTCAGATTTGGTCTGTTACAAAGTGACTTGGCCGGTTGTGGTGGCGCACGCCGGTAGGATTTGCTGAAGGAGGCAGAGGCAGGAGGATCACAAGTTTGAGGCCGGCCAGGCAGTGGTAGAGCACGCCTTTAATCCCAGCACTTGGGAAGCAGAGGCAGGCAGATCTCTGTGAGTTTGAGGCCTGCCAGGCCTTGGTAGTGCACGCCTTCAATCCCAGCACTTGGGAGGCAGAGACAGGCGGATCTCTGTGAGTTCAAGGCCAGCCTGGTCTACAAGAGCTAGTTCTAGGACAGGCTCCAAAAACACAGAGACCACCACTGTCAGGAACCGATCTTTGCAGGTAAAAAAATTTTCTTTTATAAATAAAATGTCTGAACACATTACTGTTCAAGAATTTAATGATTTTTTTAATTGTACCATGTGGGAGATTTTACAAGAGGTGTCTATCACCCCACATATATGGATCCTTCTGGGAGTCGTAGTTTTCATTGGCACCAAATGGTTTGATAATAGAAATATGATAAAGTCTTTACGAGACGAATCCAGGATTCTTAAGGTAGAGATTGAACGCTTAAAAACAATTGAGAATGACAACAATCTTCTCAAGAATCAGTTTGAAGTTCTCCAGGCTGATAACAATCTTATCAAGAATCAGTTTGAAGTTCTCCAGGCTGATAACAATCTTCTCAAGAATCAGGTTGAAGTTCTTCAGGCTGATGTTAAGGAGAAATTCATTAGTATGGAAGAGGGAACAGCTGATCTGGACCATAAGATTCAGTCCCTTTCTGTTGGAAAGGAAACATTAACTGAGAGAATCAAAACTGCTGAATGTGACAATCGGATTTTGTCTAAAGCTTATGACAGATTGACGGAAAGATTGTCAATACAAGAAGGCACGGTTTATGCCATAAAAATTATGTCCAAAGATGAGATGTTATCTCTAACGGACAAACTTCATACATTAGAATCCTCAATGAAGGCTTTGGAACATAATTCTGGACAGGAGTTTCAGACATTGCAGAAGGCAATGGTGAATAGAATTGAAAAGATTGAGGAATTTCTAAATTCTGATGAGGAAGAGCAAAGGGTAGAAAGGAAAATTTTAACTACATCTGTGGGTAAGTCTCTCCGGGACAATTTCCACAAAGCTCTACCTACAGCTCTACCTGCCTTTCCAGTAATAACAACAGAGAAGGTGATTGGTTCCAAAAACCCTAGGGTCATCAAGGAGGATACATGGGAACCTGTGCGTATGAATGATCTCAAGGAAATAAAACAGGCTGTCATGACTTTTGGGATGCAAGCCTCTTTTGTTAAAGAGATGCTAAGATCTTGGGCCACGACAAGCAGAGCAACCCCCTCAGACTGGCTCCAGCTGAGCTCTGCAGTACTCGAGAGTGGACCGCAATTGAAATGGAAATGCTTATTCAGGCAAGAGGCTAGACTCTTAGAACAGCAGGAAAAAGCGAAGGGAATTGACATTTCCCTAGATCAAATTCTAGGTGAAGGGCCCTTTTCTGATCCTCAGGAACAAGCTAATTTGGATGAAAACACACTCTCCATGTGTACTACAGCAGCCTTAAGGGCTTGGGACAGGGTACAAGACCCAGGACAGAGAATGGAATCATTTGTCAGAGTTAAACAGGGTCAAAGAGAACCCTTTAGTGACTTTTTACAAAGATTAACTAAGGCTGTACAAATAGGAATATCTGACCCAGAAGCAAGACGTATAATGATTGAGTCTTTGGCTTATGAAAATGCAAATGTGGAATGCAAAAGGATTTTGGGTCCTTTAAAGCTCAGATCAGCGCCGTTGGAAGAATGGGTCTTGCATACACTCAATGTTGATACATTTGATTATGGCACTGAAGCATGGGTAGAAGAAGCAATTTCCAATGGTAAAAGGAGACACCAGAATACCAAATGTTTTAATTGTGGAAAAATGGGTCATATTAAAAGGAATTGTAGACAACGGATTTTCAGAAATAATAATAATAATAATAATAATAATAATAATAATAATAATAATAATGCATCTTTCAGAAATAATAATAATAATGCATCTTCTAGAAATAACAGAAATAGGAGGACTCAGCCTTCAGGTTTATGTAGAAGATGTGGAAAGGGCAGACATTGGACGAATGAATGCAGGTCTACAAGAGATAGACAAGGCAACCTGATACAGCCGGGAAACGTGAGAGGGGGGGCCTCACAGGCCCCCATGGCAAACATGGTTCAGTCATATCCAGTTTCTGCAGAGAACGTGCCTCATCAGGACAATTAGGAAGCCCCATGCCTACTGTTACAAGCAATAATGATCAGAAAGATAAGTTACGTGTGTTTTGGCAAACTTCTATAAATGATCAAAGACCTAAACTGAGAGTGTGTGTAAATGGCATTTTTATTACTGGCCTGCTGGACACAGGTGCTGATGTAAGTATCATTACCCCAGAATCTTGGCATCCGTATTGGCCTCTTCAGAATGTAAATGTTCAGCTCCTGGGAATTGGAACCCTATCTCGAGTAAGGCAGAGCACGAGATGGGTTGAATGTATAGGGCCAGAGGGACAAATAGGAAAATTAAAGCCATATGTAGCCAATATTGCAATGAATTTATGGGGTCGTGACCTATTACAACAATGGAATACTGAAATTAACATCCCTGCTAAATCTAGAGCCTATATTTCTGAGAATAATATTAAAAGATATTACAAACTGAGAAAACCGGCCATTCGGGCTGTAAAAGAACAAGCAATTGATGTCCCTTCAGAGATACCAACAGCCTTGCCTCTAAAATGGTTGACTGAGAAACCAATATGGACAAAGCAATGGCCTTTAGCTGAGGAAAAGTTACAGGCTTTAGAACAGCTGGTACAAGAACAATTAGATGCTGGACATATAGAAGAATCTACCAGCCCTTGGAATTCTCCTGTATTTGTGGTTAAGAAAAAATCAGGTAAATGGAGAATGGTGACAGATCTCAGGGCCATCAACAAGGTTATTCAACCTATGGGCCCTCTGCAATCTGGAATTCCTTTGCCCTCTTTATTACCAAAAGGATGGCCTCTCATAGTTATTGATTTAAAGGATTGTTTTTTCACTATACCTTTGCAAAAAGAAGATAGAGAAAAATTTGCCTTCACAGTGCCTACTTACAACAATTCTCAACCTTCGAGGAGGTACCACTGGACCGTTCTCCCCCAGGGTATGTTAAATAGCCCCTCCCTGTGCCAATATTTTGTGAACCAACCATTGCAAATAATACGCAAGAAATTTCCCAAATCTATAGTATACCATTACATGGACGACATCTTGTTATCCGATTCAAACATGGATACCTTGAACAGACTGTTTGAAGAAATAAAGATACTTTTACCTAAATGGGGATTGCAATTAGCTCCTGAAAAGATTCAGAAGGGAGATTCTGTTAATTATTTAGGTTATAAAATAGGTTTGCAAAAAATTAAGACACAAAAAGCACAAATTAGGAGAGATCGCCTACGGACTCTTAATGACTTTCAAAGACTGTTAGGAGACATTTCCAGTCTACGACCAGCTATTGGAATAACACCTGATTTAATAATTCATTTGAACAAAACCTTGGATGGTGATAAAGATTTAAACAGTCCCAGAGAATTAACAGCTGAAGCAGAAAAGGAACTGACAATGATTGAGGAAAAATTACAACAGGCACATGTGGACAGGGTGAATCCAGAGCTCGATTGTATTCTCGTCATACTACCATCAAAAATTTCTCCTACTGGAATTTTAATGCAGAGAGATGATATTATTTTGGAATGGATCTTTTTACCACATAAACCAAGTAAGAAACTGAAAACTTATGTGGAAAAAGTCTCTGAGTTAATTATAAAAGGCAAGCTGAGACTTCGTCAACTAGCAGGCATAGACCCAGCAGAAATTATAGTGCCTTTCACTGCTGATGAACTAAAGAAATTATGGGAAGATAATGAACCATGGCAAAGAGCTTGTGCTAATTTTTTGGGAGACATTAATAACAACTATCCAAAAAGCAAGCGGCTTAACTTCATAAAGAGAACTTCTTGGATTCTTCCTCGAATCGTCCGTGATGCTCCAATAACTGGAGCCCGTACATTCTATACTGATGCCAATAAATCAGGGAAGGCAGGTTACAAATCAGAAGACTTGGATAAGGTGGAACAAAGTCCGTATACTTCTGTCCAGAAGGCGGAATTATATGCCATTCTTATGGTGCTAAGGGATTTTAAAGAACCTATTAATATAGTTACAGATTCACAATACGCAGAAAGAGTTATTTTACATATTGAAACTGCTGAATTTATACCTGATGATACTGAACTAACCTCATTGTTCCTCCAGGTTGAAGATTTGATCAGGAACAGGCTTTGCCCTATATATATAACACACATCCGATCCCATACGGGTCTGCCAGGTCCTCTAGCACAAGGTAATGCAGAAATTGATCAATTATTGATTGGTAGTGTGCTACAAGCCTCTGAATTTCATAAAAAACATCATGTTAATAGCAAAGGTTTGAAGAAAGAGTTTTCAATTACATGGCAACAAGCTAAGGAGATTGTAAAGAAATGCCCTACTTGCTCTTTCTATAACCAAACGCCACTGCCTGCAGGGGCTAATCCAAAGGGCACCCAAAGGAATGAAATCTGGCAGATGGATGTGTTCCACTTTGCAGAATTTGGCAAATTAAAATATGTACACCACACCATAGACACGTATTCAGGTTTTCAATGGGCTACTGCCCTGAGCTCAGAAAAGGCTGATTCAGTAATCACACATTTATTGGAAGTTATGGCCATCATGGGTATACCTGCGCAAATAAAGACAGATAATGGTCCAGCATATGTATCTAAGAAAATGAAACGCTTTTTTGATTATTATAATATAAAACACATTACAGGTATACCAAATAATCCTACAGGTCAGGCAGTTATAGAAAGATCAAATCGTACTATAAAGGATATGCTGAACAAACAGAAAGGGACTGAAAATACCCCCAGAAATAGATTACATAATGCTTTACTAACCTTGAATTTTCTTAACGCTAATGAGAAAGGAACGACAGCAGCAGAAAGACATTGGATAATGGAAAAGTCTGCTGAACTAAATCAACCGATTTATTTCAAAGATGTGCTGACCTCTCAGTGGAAGCCAGGAGATGTGCTACGTTGGGGAAGGGGTTTTGCTCTTGTTTCCACAGGAGAAGAAAAATTGTGGATACCATCAAAATTAATAAAGTTTCGATTTGAAGAGGAGAAACCTCTTGGAAAGGAGAAATGACAACTCATCCACAACGATGATATTCATACAGGTGGTAAGAAAAACATATAGAATGGGGGCAGGGTTCTGTTCTTATCTCCACAGGAAAACACTCATCTTTGAGAAATTCAAGGGACCCTGGATGTTTGGATACTGACAGATGGAAAAATACCTGCCCAATAGGAAATATCAAGACAACTGAATGGGTTGTGTAAGTAATATTAAACCATATTTCTAAATTTATAAAGCTGGTTTTGAAGTTGGACTCTGGCTCAGTCCCTCTCCAATTCCAAGCCTGTTAGTAAGAGAAAAACCCAGAGTTTCTGGAGTTTCTGTCTCATGTCAAGAGCCATGATATGGGACAGAAAGAAATATGAGTTTAGAAAACATCTTTGCTTCTCTTCATATCTATCATACTTTTCATTGAATATATCTATCATGTCTTTCATTGAATATATATATATATAGTCTATATGATTAATGTTTAAGTTTTTCATAATGAACAATGAGTTTTTCCTGAAGTGACATTTGAAGTTTCCAGGAAGAAGATGGGGCCCCATAACAACAACTCCACCTGGTTGATACGACGTCATGATACTGATAGCGCTACTACAAGACCTGCTTTGGGTACCAGCTGCACAAGACAGTTCCAACTTGGTTAGCTGAAATGGTGGACATCTTATACAACATTTTGGCCAGACCTGCACGAAAATACTCAGAGACTATTTGCAATTTTAAAAGACATTATCTTGAAATTTAACCATCATTTTACTTTCACAGGATCCCCCAGAAAGAACGTCGCCCCTATGACAGCTGGAAGTAATTCTAGAGAACGACGTCCCCTCTCCCAGTAAAGTTTGCCCTTGGGTTTAGGGACATCATTTAGGGGTTGATTATAATTAGTATATGATTGAGGGTTGGGAGAGGAATTTTATAAGCTCAGGGATCATTTTGAAAAAAAAAAAAAAGAGGGATGATGGGATAATAGACAAATATATTGGTATAGATTCTTGTATATTGATACAAAGTTAAATTATATTGACTATTGTACGCATGCATGTTTCTACCTCTGTTTAAAACATTTTTATGTATTGACATATATTGTATTGATATATATATATTGTATATTTTTACCATATTGCAATGTACATTTCTACCTCTGATTAAGATACTTATATAATGTTTGTGTATTGATATATATTTGCCATATTGCAATGTATATTTGTACAGTGTTTATATTTGGAGGTCATTATCCTCATTTGTTACACAGTTGTTTATTGTCTTAGTCTTTAAGTTAGATAGATATTGAGAATTATATAGACAAATAGTCATCTAAGTTTGTCATTTATAATCAGACTAATCAGGTTCTTTAGATATATAGAGATTATACTCAGTATAGATAGATAATCTTCAACTTCTTCAAAGAGCTGTAGAAAATGGCCTTTAATCTAACTCAGAGTTTCGTGATAGTGAGACACAATTGCTCCTGGCAACACCGCTCTATTCCCGAGAGAATGTTGAGCACCAAAAACACTCCACCTGGAGCCTTTCTATTTGGCAGAACTGGCCTTTGGGCAAAGAAATGCCCATACCTCAACCACTGACACAGATACAGAGCGTGCATCAATGGATAAAACAGGACTGTCATATCCTGCCAAGACAGGGTAAGATAGTTTTGAAAAGTTCCTTGCCTTTAATAATGGTATGTCAGTTATGTTAGGCCTTAGCCAAAATTGGTTGACTCAACGTTGCAAACGAGACTTTGGGTGATTGCCCAGGTAGTCAGTTGTCTCTGTCAATTGTTGCACATTTTGGATATATCTCATTTGTTGAGTAGTGTTTATTCCCTTCTCAGATCTTTGACTGAGTTGAAGATTATATAATTGTAGTTACTCTTTACATTATTTGGACTTCTTGAGATAGAATGTTTAGCAAAGCTTTTGTTCTCAATATTGTTTGTTGTATTTATTATTTGTTGTTATTGTATGTAGTTGTATTTGGTTTAGTTCTGTCTTATTTAGACAAAAAGGGGAGATGTAGGGATAAGTCCCGCCCCTTAAGGGGCGTGTTCGCCTCGGGCTAATGTCTGCCTATAAATTTGGCGAGCAAGCTCCGAGCGCGCGCTTCTGCTTTCCTGGTCTCCGCGGGAACGGTGGTTCTGTAAGTCTATTTCTACATTAAAGCTATATATATATATATATTTACACTCTGTCTGCATTCGTTTACGCCGCTACAGTCCCTAACAAGATTCTCTCTCTCTCTCTCTCTCTCTCTCTCTCTCTCTCTCTTTCTCTCTCTCTCTCTTTACTCTCCCCTTGTATCTTCCTCCCAACTCAACCAACTCGACCCATTTAGAGGTCTTTTCTATCTGAATTTGTCTTCATTGCATATCTGCAATCCTTTTCTGACCATAACCGCTTTTTTTTTTAAAGCTAAATGGGCATGGCTAGGGCCAACAGGGCCCTGGCTGCTTGCTCCACCCAGTCTAACACAATGGAAGCATGTTCACTGCTACTGAGAGCCATGTACATTGCACTGTCTTTAGGCACACAGAAGGTCTGTGATGCCATCAATCAAGTTGTAGCACTCTGCTCACAGACCCCATTCAAATGCTTCATAGCCAGACCTCTGAAAGAGTCAGAGCCATTTGTGCTGGCAAACCAGGAAGCTGCCATTTTTTAAAGAAGGCACTCAGTTTTTACTGCACCTCTCTTAAAGTAGCTGTGGCGCCCTTGCTTGCTGCAAGCCCATCTAGAAAAAGAATTGTGGCTAACAAGAAACTGCTAAACTTTGCTCTTTTGTGTCTAGAGTTCCTTTTCAAGTTCTCTCAGGTTTTAAATGGATTTAATTGGCCACATTGGCATGCCAATCTGTTGTAAGAGGCTACTTGTTTCTTCCCGGCTGCTTAGACCCAAAATAACCACATAGGAATGATATTATTTAAAACACTGCTTGGCCAATCACTTAAGCATATTGCTATTTAGCTCTTTTATCTTTGGCTAACCCATTTCTATTATTTTATATTTTACCATGAGGGTTTAATCTTTCACTTGCTTTATGTGCTAAAAAGTTCTATTCTAAGAAATATCTTCCCTCTGCATTAAAATTCCTGTAGAGGAAATTCTGGAAGGCAATATGACTAGAATGCAATAAAGATTTGTATCTACCTGATCCACATGTGCCTCCTATAATTTCTCTTCAATCAAAGTTAACTCTTTCTCAGCTTCAGCTGTTAATTCCCTGGGACTGTTTAACTCTTTGTCAACATCTAAAGTTTTATTTAAATGAATTATTAGATCAGGTGTTATCCCGACAGTGGGTCATATATTTGAAATGTCTCCTAGCAATCTTTGAAAGTCATTAAGTATCCTAATTTGTGCTTTTTGTGTTCTAATTTTCTGTAAACCTATTTTATAACCTAGGTAATTAACAGAATCTCCTCTTTGTATTTTTCAGGAGCAATTTGTAATCCCCATTTAGTCAAATATTTCTTTACTTTTTCAAACATTTTTTTAAAGTATCTACATTTAAAACAGCAAAATATCATCAATGTAATAGTAAATTACAGATTTAGGAAGGAACACAGACAGAGATCTACCCATTTGTACAATCAAGAATCCCTGTACTCAGGAATCCAATCAAAACACTAAACTGGCATCCAGAATATATATGCAAAGGACCTATAAGGCAAAAAGAGAGAAAGATATGAAAAATATATAAATAAAATAAAAAAATAAGAGAAAAATTTTAAAGGAGAAAGAGAAGCCGTGACATAACATTATAAAACAAAGACCCTACAAATATGCCCTTGAGCTCATTTTCTGTTGGCCATCTACTGTTGGACATGCAGCCTACTCAAAAGAATAGTGAGACCTCCTTTAAAGAAAACTAATTTTCAGTTGCAAGTAGTTCTCAGTTGGAGATAATTTCTGTGTTAGGGATTGGAGGCATGTTCTTTTAGCATTGAGATGCCATCTAGTGCAGACACATGGAGGCCCTGTGCATGCTGCCTCAGTCTCTGTGAGATCTAATGTGTACTATCCCAGTTGATTTCTTTGTGCTCACCATTCCCTCAGGCTCTAACATACTTTCAGCTTCCATAGGATTCACTCATATGTGTGTGTGTATCATATATATATATGTGTGTGTGTGTGTGTGTGTGTGTGTAATGTATATATATATATATATATATATATATATATATATATATATATATATAGTGGTATTTATCAGAGTATAAACTTTGAATTTCAGTTTTTCCTAAAAAATCTTATTTTTTTAGTTATTCTTTGAGATTCTTTGTGTGAATATCATTGCTTTCTTAATTTTACTCTTTGTGTATGAGTATGCTGGGGGTACACATGTTTGTGTATACACCCACATGGTGGCCAGAGGTCAAATTAAGGTGTCATTCCACTAGAGCCATCCACCTTGTTCGTTCACATATTTTCTCTCATTATCCCAGAGCTCTCTGATTTGGCTAGGCTAGCTAACCTGACAGTCTCAGTGATCCACTACTCTCTGTCTCCCTAATATTAAGATTTCAAATGTGAACTACTATGTATTTTTTTTATTTTTTTTATTTTTTTTTCTACTATGTATTTTTATGTTAGTATTAGAGTTCAAACTCAGGCCCTTGTGCTGTGTTTTTAAAATTAAATTATTTTTATTTCATATTATCTTTTCTTATTTCTATGGGTGTTTTGCCTGGATGTGTATCTGTTTGTGCCTGGTACCTGCAGAGTACACTAGATCACCTGGAACTAGAGTTTACAGATGGTTGTAAGCTACAGTGTTTAGTGTGGGAAGTCCTTTTGCATATGTGTTGCTTTATTTGATAATGAATAAAGAAGCTGTTTTGGTCTGTGATAGGGCAGAATAGAGTTAGGCGGGGAAAACTAAATGGAATGCTGGGTAAAAGAAGGCAGAGTCAAGGAGAAGCTTTAGCCACTGCCAGGGACAGATGCCTCCTCTTTGCACCTCCTCTTTGTCCACCAAATCTTTGCAGGTAGGCCACAACCTTGTGGCAATACACAGATTAATAGAAATGGATTAATTTAAATTATAAGAGCTAGCTAGAAATACATATAAGCTAATATGCCAAACAGTAATTTAATTAATGTAATTTCTATGTGATTATTTTGGGGCTGAGAAACTGGGAACGAACTAACAGCCACCTGCCAATACATGATGTTGCTGGGAATTGAACTACGGTCCTCTGAAGAACATACAATGCTCTCACCTGCTAAACCAGTTCCAGGTCTTTTTGCTTTGTAAGTACTTTATTGTCTGAGCATCCCTATAGGCATAATTTTATTTTTGGTGATTATTATTTTCATTGGGGTGTGTGGGGGTGTGTATAAATGTGTGTCTGTGTATCTGTGTGCATGTACATATGTGGGAACATTGCTAGTTATGCATATGTCTCACTCTCCTGCTCTAATTCCTGTGTTTAAAACATAAGCCTGTCTTTTCCTCTCCCCAGTGCACACTGATTAAAAATCTCTCTTCATTTCAGCAATCACTGTCTCTTTAATTGATCTATTAGGATGGATGGCTGAGCTGACCCTGTTAGGAGTGCTATAGCCAGGCCATTTCCACCCCTCTCAACTCTAGTTATATCACTTAGGAGGCTTTTTCAAAATATGGATCCCTGGTACTATCTATAGTGCTGTTGATAAGGATGCTTATGTGCATGGATATTTATAGCAGTTCTGTTCAAAACTGACAAAATTCTATAATTAATCTTCTCTCATGCTGAAGGCTTTTGAAAGGGTTAAGCAAAAAAAAAAAAAAGAACTGAATCAGCATACCTTAGTGAGCACACTATACCCCAGAACTGTAGAGATGTGTTAGTCTAATTCTCTCACTTAATTCCATACTCCACCCCTCAAGTTTCTAGTTGTGGCAGTTTCTTCCAGTTCATATGAAATATTATTTATTATTTTATAAGTTAAATTTCTGGTTCTGAACAGTCCAGGGTCCAGGGGATTTTTGAATTTTTTTTAAACCAAGTTTTCTATCTGGTTTTGTTTGTTCGTTTGTTTGTTTCAGTTTTTTGAGACAGGGTTTCTCTGTGTAATAGCTCTAGGTGTCCTAGAACTCACTCTGTAGACCAGGCTGGCCTTGAACTCACAGAGATCTGTCTGCCTCTGCCTCCAAAGTGCTGGAATTAAAGGTGTGTGCCACCACTTCTGGCCAGGGACACATTTACTGATTTTTTTTTACCTTGGGCTACACAGAATTTTGTAACATCCACAACACCCAGCAGACTGCTCACTGAAGTGATGGTGAGCAAACTTCATTTTGTACCAGGTATAATGGTAAAAGTAAAATGCTGCGGATCCCCAAGTGGCTGTAACAGGTAATGAGCCATGAGAGCATGCCACAGGTCTCCCGAAGTGGTGGCAGGCAGCAGGCAGTGGGTCCTGAGAGCAGCCAGTCCCAGGCAGGAACTTCAAACTTCCCTAAGTGGCTGACAGCAAGCAAGTTACACGAGGATAGTGAGCTTTTGTATATTTATTTAGTGTATTATAGAAGGGAAAGGAGAGAAGGGGAGAAGAGCAGAGAGAAAGGCAGAGAGAGAGAGAGAGAGAGAGAGAGAGAGAGAGAGAGAGAGAGAGAGAAACAGCCTGGAGGGGGGGAGCAGAGCCACGGCAGCAGCTACCTCTCTGGGAGAAAAACATAAAAGGGAAGGGCTCAGAAGCGGAAGATCAGCTTGCCTCCACAGACAGGGGTGGGGGTGGGGGTGTGACTTGTCTCTTAAAGGGACAGGACAGATAATTACTCCAGGAAGCAGAAGATCAGCTTGCCTCCACAGAGAGGGGTGGGGGTGGGGGTGTGACTTGTCTCTTAAAGGGACAGGACAGATAATTACTCCAGGCAACCACTTTAGTAGCGGTGGGACCCTGACCTAAATTATTAAAAACCCCAACTTTCAGAATTATGTATCTGTGGTGAAATGATTAACCTCTGACTTCTATAAGCTTATTTATCACTATAGGCAGAGCAAGTGAGCGAGGCAGTTAGTCATATGGGGGGGAGGGGGCAAGGCAGTTCCTCACATAGCTGTAAATTCTGCCACGGTGGAGTAATTATGCTTTTCATTTTTAAAAACCATGCCTTTAATTCCAGCACTCAGGGGGCAGAGACAAGTGGATCTCTGTGAGTTTGAGGCCAGCCTGGCCAACAGAGCGACTTCCAGGACAGACTCCAAAGCTACAGAGAAACCGTGTCTCGGGGGAAAAATAATAAATAAATGAATAAATACCCAAAACCCCATAACCTTTCCTCCACCTGCTTAGGTAAGGCGTGCCTCTGATTTGCCTTAGAGTCCATGGCCGTGCGAGCAGTTTTACTAAGTTTGGTAATTATAATCTGTAATGAGTCTGGGGATCTTTTTTCCAGTGGTCTCAAGTTCCATTACTTGTCCCTCAGTACTCCTGCTCCCCCCAAACCAGTCACGGCCAGGTAGCTGGTGTGATAGTAACGGCTAAGGCAGAAATCGGGGAAAGGAGTCAGGCATCTGGCGCAATTGTAACGGCTAAAGGTAGAAACGGCCGGAAAGAACTCTCTGTAAAAGGCAGTAACATGAAGTCATCTCGAGAGCAAGAGCGCGCCTTGTGGGGTTTTTGAATTTGGCGGGGACCAATCAGTGGGTGGAACATGAATTACCTCACAGTGGGTTTCACTTTGCTGTTCCCACAATTCTTATAGCGGCAGCAGTCAGATGGATTTAAATGCAAACACTTTTTACCAATGAGGAGTAAGTATCTATATTAAGCGGGTTCTCTATTAAAGAGAACATGTGATTAGACGTTATCTCTGTCAATCATCTTAGCCACAACCAATCGAGATCTGTGGAGGTGGGGCCATAAACTGTCTATAAAAGCGGATACGCAGGCAGCAAGTCCCCCATTTTTGTACTCGCTTTTGGAGTGTGGTGTTTGGGGACACTCTTTGTTCCAGAAAGCTGAAGGGGTAGTAAGCCCCTGAGGCAAACACGGGACAGCAAGCCTACAGAAAGGTGACAAGGAGTGGTGAAGGGGAATCTTGAGTTGGAGAAGCTTCCAGGAGTGGTGAGCCGGGATCGCCTAGCCGGGATCGCCGAGTCGTGATCGCCAAGACCAGGATCGCCGAGACCAGGAGCGCGGACCGGGAGCATCAACTGACCAGGAAGCCTCGATAGGAGCGGCGTCTAGAAGCAGTTTTAAGGTTTATTTTAATTCTTATAGGTTATATTTTATACATATAATTTATATATAATGTTTATCTCTTAGTCATATGTAGTATGTGCTTATTTATGTATTTTTATTATTATTATTATTATTATTATTATTATTATTATTATTATTTTTAGTTTTTTGAGACAAGGTTTCTCTGATTAACAGCCCTAACTGTCGTGGAACTAGCTCTATAGACCAGGCTGGACTCGAACTCACAGAGATCCACCTGCTTCAACCTCCCGAGTGCTGGGACTAAAGGTTTCACTGCTAGGCTTAGTATGTGCTTTATAAATGTCTACCTCGAATAATATACTTTGGTAATACTAAAAGTTCAGTTATGTAGGAGAGAATAGTAATGATATTTTTTTAAGAGTTTATATGTGAGAAAATGAAGCCCACTTTACTCACTTAAAAATGTGGTTTTTTTTTTTTGAGATAGGGTTTCTCTGTAGCCGCCACCTCTCCCCCTCCTTTTTTTTCTGAGATAGGGTTCTCTGTGTTCTTGGCTGTATTGTAACTCACTCTGTAGACCAGGCTGGCCTCAAACTCAGAGATCCACCTACCTCTGCCTTCCCAGATGCTAGGATTAGAGGTATGTGCCACCACTGCCTCTTTACTAATTTTTTTTTTTTGAGACAGGGTTTCTCTGTAGCTTTGGAGCCTGTCCTGGATAATTTTTTTTTTAATGGCTAGGAGACAGACTAGCCATTAGGTTGAACTCCTAATGCTTAAAACGGGAATGCCCAGAATCCCAGCCTTTGAAAGGTGCTGGCAAAAGTGTTAAACAGAGGTTTTAAGGGCATCCTCGCCTACATGGTGAGTGCAAGGCCAGCCTGAACTACAGTCTCAAAAAATATTTATAATTAAGTATGTAGATGGTGCGGGGAAGAGGGTGTCTCAGGTTAAGCACTGCTGAGTGCTTGTAGAAGAGCCCAGGTTTGATTCCCAGCACCCACAGAGTGGCTAACAACTGGCCATAACTTCAGTCCCAAGGGATATGTTGCCCCCTTTTGGCCTCTGGTGGGTACTGAAGGTATGGGGTACACAGACTGGCTATAATGCCAGTCCCAAGGAATTGCTTGTCCCCTTCAGGCCTCTGTGGGTACTAAATGCATGGTATATATAGACAAGCAGACAAAACACCCATACAAGTAAAAATAAGGAATTTTTTTAAAGATAAGGTTGGTTTATAAGGTGGTGTGCTTTGAGACTCTGCTGAATTGGGTTGCATTGTTAAGCTCTCACTGTTACAACCTAACTTTCTTTATTTGGTTAATTATTGATTTTGGATCCTCTTGTGTATGGTTTTATAGTTTGGTAGCATTTTCAAATTAAAAGTGGGAAAATCCAGTGAGACGCTTGTTTTCTTGGCTACTAAGAAGCATGTCCAGGGTGAAGAGGGAACAGTATAATGTCACAAGTTTGCGCTCTGTCTGGCCTCAATAACCAAGCATCGTCTTAAAAACCAGAAAAGGTGGGAGAGAATCAACTTGGATGAGCAGGATCTTAGGTTGCTGCTCTTATTTTCTTTCTTTTTTGTTATTTTGTGGGGTTATTTTTTATTTTTTGAGACACGGTTTCTCTGTGTAACGGCCCTGGCATATTTTCAAACAGGAAAGAAGAAAAAAAAATCGTACTCTGAGGGATTGATCTAAAATTTAGGATAATTAATATGTGATAGCTAGTTGTCTTTCTGTGAATTTCATGAGTCTCTCTCATTTGTTAATGCCACTTTGTGTTTTAATTTTGCCATCAGTCTTCTCGTACAGTGATTTTAAAAAATCAGAAAAGTTTCTGTTCTATTAATTTATATTTTAGTGGTAGAATTTTATAATTCAATTGCACCTCTAGTCTGATGGGTTTTTACTTAGAAATATGTGAGGCATTTACATAAATTATGTTTTTTATTGTTTGTATGTGTGTGTTCATTTGTGTATGTGGGGTATGTGTGTGCATGTATGGATTCATATAAATTCTTTTAGGCATTTAAAATTACTTTTTAAAGTCAGCATATGGAATTGTAGGTTTAACATAATTAAATTAAATTAAATTTAACAACATTTTCAAATTATGCTTTGTTCAGAGTCATTGGTTTTTGTCACCCCTTTTTTTTAAAGAAACAGTTTTGTATATATAGCCCAGGCTGGTCTCTTTTGGACTGAGATTATTAGCATCTAGTGTGCCCCACTCTGTAGCCCTGATGGGTCTGTAACTTACTATGTAGACAGGATTATCTTTAACTCACAGGGATTCATCCTGCCTCTCCTTCTGACTGGAGTGCTGGAATTGAAAGTGTGTGTCACCATGCCCAGTTACATGTTTTATTCTTGATTTGGAGTTGAGTTATGTATGTTGTTTTTGTAGCTAAGTGGCTTTACTGAACACTTTAAAAATTTGTGTGTGTCTGTGTGTGTGTGTGTGTGTTTTGTGTAAGTGTATGCCATGGCATGTGTAAGAGGTCAGAGAACAGTTTGTGGGAGTCACTCCCTCCTACCATGTAGGGCCCCTCAGGATGAAGTGCAGGTTGGCAGGCTTGGTGACAAGTGGTACTTCCTGCTGAGCCATTTTGCCAGCCTTTACTGCTGTCTTTGTTTTTCAGGTATTCTCCACCCAGATTTTTAATCAGAATGATGAATTGTTGGTAGGCTTAAAATTTCTTTTTGCTTTTGTTTATAAAAGGTATGATGGGTTTAGGAAATGGGATGTTCATTTTGAAGGGAGTGTCAAAAAATCTGTGTAGTAATTTTGATTTTATAGTCACATAGAATGTGCTGTTTACCTTATTCTCTTTTTCTCTGTGTGATTGCCTCCTGTCTCCCCATCCATCCACTTTCAGAAGTTCCTCTGGGAAAGAGTGCCAGTGTCCCAGCCAGGTAATGTTTGACTACCTATTCACACGTGAATGTTCCTACAGGTTAGTGCAGAACCTTCTTTAGAATATGGCGAAAAACTACTTTTATGGCCTGCTTACAGGTGTGTAAAGGGAAGGCAGAATGGGAACCCGTTTTTAAGATGACTTTTTAAAGATGAAATTCAGAGCTCTGAACTATTCCCTGTAGCATCACTAAAAGAATGTTAAAACTCTTTTCTTGAGTCTCTAGAGATCCAAAGTACAAGCAGTGACAGAGTCACTGCTATAGAGCTGCTGAGTTATTCCATACAGCCTATTCTTTTTAGCCCCTAAGATTTGATTTTGTTTATGTGCACATGTGTGGAGGTGCCCACGGAGGTCAGAAGAGTAGTTGGATGCCCTGGAGCTGGAATTAACAGTTGATTGTGAGCAGCCTGATATGGGTGCTGAGAACTGAATTCTGGTCTTCGGTAAAGGCCTGTGAGCCATCTCTAATCCTATGACCTATTCCTTTAATTAGGCAGAGGCATCCTTTTCCAGTTACTACTTACCTTCTTGTGTTCTGTGGCTGCCACTGAGACACATTAACATCATACTGTTCTCGTTTCTCAAGAATGGACTTTGAGGTTTAAATCAAAAAAATTTTCTTCTGTTTGTTTGTTTGTTTTTGGAAAGCTAGGTGACAGTGGAAGAACTGCCTGGAGTGGACTGTAAAACAAGCTGCAGGAATCAGGAGAGTGGGGGAGTGCTGCTCAGGTACTGCTTCTAGGGTATTACAATGTGATTTGCAAGATAATGTGAAAACACTTTTAGTTCTGAGATCGGAGCGTGCAGAGATACAGAACCTATGCAACAGATGGGTGATAGCAGGCATGGGAGCTTTTTGGTCTATCCCATTCATAGTGGATATTTGGTGTAGATGTCCAGGTAGCATATACAAGCATTGTAAGTAACAAATAGGCCCATTCTGCAGACCTTGACCCTTCCATTTCTTTTGCAGATGTTGCTGATATTGTAAAGCATTCTGGGAGTCTAAAAGTCGTTTAGCTTATTTTCACGGTAGGATTTTTGAACAGTCTGGTAAGTCAGCTGGTTACCATACATTTCCACATTTTAAGCTTTTGTTAAAAATTGTCAGTGAATTCGGGCATCTGTGGGAAGGATTTGTGGTATCCACACTCCTCCCCGTGTCTCCGATTTCACGTGAAAGAAACACAGAGGGATGAATGGATTTGGTGGAGTATGACAAAAAAAAAAGAAAGAAAGAAAACAAACATCAGTGTCAAGTAGATTTCACTGAACATTTATTCTACATAACAAATGCTTTTTTTTCTCCATTTAGGCCGGTCTCTGTTTCATACAGTGGCAAAGCCTAGGGCTTGATTTGATTGGTAAGTACTTTGTGTGTATATGTTTTTTTTAATATTTAATTATCTGTTATGTATACAATATTCTGTCTGTGTATATGTCTGCAGGCCAGAAGAGGGCACCAGACCTCATTACAGGTGGTTGTGAGCCACCATGTGGTTGCCAGGAATTGAACTCAGGACCTTTGGAAGAGCAGGCAATGCTCTTAACCACTGAGCCATCTCTCCAGCCCCCGTGTATATGTTTTTTAAACTCAACTTACTGTTTGAGTTTTTTTCCCAGGTGTATAGAGGTTCTGTGTTTGAACTTGATTTTATTTTTACTTTCAATTTTCTGGCTAAGTATACAGTAACTTAATCAAAATTCTTTTTAAAAACTTACTCATTCAGTTTGTTCGCGTGATCTGTGTGTGTGCATGTGTGTGTGTATGTGTGTGTGTGTGTTTTCCACAAATATACCTGGTGCCAAAGGAGGATGGAAGATGTTCCTTCATGAAGTGGTATGATATCGGTGCTAACTTATTTACCCATCCATAACTAATAGCTGGGATATTGTCTCTTTTTAAATGAAGTTTCTGTATTTACTGTACAGTTATATTATTTCTCTTCATTGGGAGATTCTGGAGAAAAACTCGAGAGTAGCTTAGTGGGTAATTACCTTAAGTATTAGCATTCAAAAAATAGTCATAAAGTTGAAGAATATGAAATAGTTCATCTCTCCTTGGGTGATATCTTGAGAATCTGGACAGCATAGGAATAGTGAAACTTGGGGTACAGTGTGGCTCCTAGACACCAAGCAGTTCAGACCTTTCCCTTTCCCCAGAACCGTGGTCTGCTTTGTAAGTGATTCCCAATTATTTGAAATTTTAATGTGCTAATGCGTGGTGTGCGTTTTCTCCCTGAAACCTTTACTTAGATGAAATGTGTTTTCATGCTGCTTGTTTATATGAGTACCAGAGTTTAGATTGCATGGGTAATTTTAGGCCAAGCCTATGGATAATGGCTCTTTTATGGAGGAGAAAGGGCTTTTTCATCGTACTTTAGGAAAAAGTATTATTTACACAGAAGTTAATAGGCTCAATTTTCCCTTTAAAAATAACCTCCAAATTATAATTGCAATATGTGCTTACGAGGAAAGTCTAGAGACTATAAAAAGTAATAATTTAAAAAACAATTGGCTTTCCTATAGGAAAGGAAAAATCAGATATGTGGGATTTTTTTTCCAGTTCCCCAGATGTAAGTACTCTCACACTGCGTAATTTCAGACAATTATCACAACATAGCTGAATACAGATATAGGAAGAGAGACACCATTGTTCATTTAAGTAAGTTCGGAGCAGCACTGAATCCATTTTAAATTGTCTACAGTTCAGGCATCTAGTCATGACCACTCTGAACATTTTGGTGTTACTCCAACTAATGATTTTATGAAATATCTGTATTAGTTCTAAGAAGATGATACACTTTTTTAAATCCAAATTTATACTTTCTCATTTAAGTGTCCGACTTCATTTCTTTCTTTCTTTCTTTTTTTTTTTCGAGACAGGGTTTTTCTGTAGCTTTGGAGCCTGTTCTGGAACTAGCTCTTGGAGACCAGGCTAGCCTCAAACTCACAGAGATCCTTCTGTCTCTGCCTCCTGAGTGCTGGAATTAAAGGCGTGAGCCACCACTGCCCGGCCTGACTTCATTTCTTATTTCTAAACTCTAATGTTCTATAGATATTTAGGGAAAGATATAGTGACTCATTGAACTTAGAAGATTCTATTTTAGTTTTTTTTTCTTTTTGGTTAAGGCAATTGATCTAAAGAGCATTATGCTGTGTGGAATTTTAAAAGTTGTGTGACTTATGCAGATAAGTTGTATTATGATTTTGGGAAGAGCATGTTTAGAAGCAGGAAAAAGACTGAGGAACTTTGCCCTTTTTTGTGAAGCTTGATTGCAGAGTCAGCCAAGGTCTTTCTATGGGAATGCAAACTTGGGAAAAGAAGTTTATTTTGCCTACTTCATATTATAGTCTTTGTGTCTGAGTTTGACTCTGGGAGTTTGCTGCCTCTTATGGGTGGAACAGGTCTACTTGAGGCTTTGAAAGGGGCAAAAACATTCTTTGTTTCTTTGGAACATATAATTTAAAAAGTTGTGCCCAAGGCCTACGAGTAGCTGATAAGGTTGGCACATCATGGCTAAGTTTGCCAAGTTCCTGAGGTTGTACATGTAAAATAGAAGGTGTCTTCAGAAAGCCTTATGCTGCTTAATTCTTAAACAGCAGACTTAGGTGCTTTCATTTGAGTTTTTTCCTCATAGTTAGCTTGGAGGTCCTGTTAATGTCATCAATATCTGGGCAAGCACTCCACTAGATAATGAAGGGCAAGAAGTACCTGCTGATACCGTCATTTAAACAAAATGTGGTGAGGATTTATAATGCACAAAGAGGCATCTGTGGCCTGCTGATCAGAATGATTTTTTTTCTTGTCTAGGTTTGGTCTCTTTCCAACAGTTCTCACTTCACTGTTTCCACCTGTGCTGAGTGTCTGTCTTTCTCAAGATTCTTAAAGAGGTAAGATTATATGAGAACCATGGAGGAGAAGCATCGTAATAAACCTATTTTTTGACTGATAAAACAAAATAATTAGACATGAATATTTGAAAACTTATGTGAGTGCTTATTAAAATTACATCTAAAAGTATAGACTATAAGAGGTACTTGTTTAATATAAATGTATATACAGCAAAGCTGCATTTTTTTCTTTTTTGTTGCCTACTTTTTCTCTGACTTCTGGTTTTTCTTTTTTATTTATTTTTTATTGCTTTATAAATAATACCATTCAAAATTTCCACTTCCTCCCCTCCTCCCACTTCCCTCCCACTCCACAATTCATCCTCTCCCCTCACCCTCCAGTCCTAAGAGAGGGCAGGGTACCCTGCCCTGTGGGAAGTCCCAAGACCCTCCCGCATCCATCCAGGTCTAGAAAGGTATACATCCAAATAGACTAGGATCCCAAAAAGTTAGTACATGCAATAGAGACAAATCCTAGTGCCATTATCATTGGCGTCTCAGTCAGCCCTCATTGTCAGCCACATTCAGAGGGTCCAGTTTGATCACATGCTCATTTAGTCCCAGTCCAGCTGGCCTTGGTGAGCTCCCATTAGGTCAGGCACACTGTCTCAGTGGGTGGGTGCACCCCTCGTGGTCCTGATTTCCTTGCTCATATTCTCCCTCTTTCTGCTCTTCAACTGGACCTCGGGAGCTCAGTCCAGTGCTCTGATGTGGGTCTCTGTCTCTATCTCAATCCGTCACCAGATAAAAGGTTCTATGGTGATATTCAAGATATTCCTTTGTGTGACTATGGGACAAGGCCAATTCAGGCACCCTCTGCTCCACTGCCCAGGGTCCTAGCTGGGGACATCCCTGTGGACACCTGGGAACCCCTCTAGAGCCAAGCCTCTTGCTAACCCCAAAATGTCTCTACTCAGTAGTAAAAACCAATGACATTTTGAATTTTGAATGCAAATAGATGGAAATAGAAAACATTATACTAAGTTAGATAACCTAGACCTAAAAATATGAATATGGTATGTACTCACTCCTTAGTGGATTCTATCCATAAACAAAGGACATTGATCCTATAGTTCGTGATCCTAGAGAAGCTAAATAATAAGATGAACCCAAAGAAAAACATATGTAGATCCTACTGGAAACTGGAAGCAGACAAGATCACCAGACAAAAGTTGGGAGCATAGGGATGGGGACAGGGTGGGGGGAAGGGGCAAGGAGGAAAGAGAAGGGAGAAGGAGAGGGTTGGGGAGAGCTTGGGGAATGGGATGGTTGAAATGTAGGAAGGATGGATATGAGATCAGGGAAGAATATATTTTAATTAAAGCTGCATTTTTTTTCTTAAAATGATGCAGGCCATCAAGACATCAGGAAATCCCATCTCAGTGAGGTCAAGTTCTGAAGGCGTAAGTCACAAAACAGTCCCACACCAGTTTGGAATTATGATTAATAAAAGGGTTATTTATTTAAGGAGAAAACTTACAGATCACTGTCCTAGACAACAGCCCTCTGGGCGAACAGGAAGAGAGTCTAGCAGCCGGAAGTGGGAGCCAGAAGCAAGAGAGAGAGCAGGGCTATTGCTGCTTTTTAAAGCAAAAGAGACCATGCCCAAGTGGGCTGGTATCTTAAAGGCTATTGGCTGAAGGAGCAGAAGGAGCTCCTGCAGCAAAATTCTTTCAAGGTTCTGACCAAAATATTTCCTTAGCTACCTGGTTAGTATAAACGTAGGTCATTTGACTAAATCAATCTAATTACTCAAAACTTTTCATCTTAGGGTTTTTGCCTATCCTGTTTTTTTCTGCCTAGAATTTTATCTTTAGTTATCTCTAACACTCAAATACCTATGATTTCTATATTCTCATTGGAGTGTGTTGTGCTATGTGTTCATTGTTCGAGAAGTCTTATAATCATGAAATGAGAAAACTATAGTGTTAGAATAAGTAAGGATTAGGTTTGTAGGAAGAAATAAAATGAGAATTTAAATAATCTCAGTCAGATAGAGCATACTTTATTTAATCCAGATAGGTTAACATCTAGAGTTCTGACCTCAGTGTGATCAGGGCACAGGACTCAGTCACTCAATGACTTCAAGGTGGAGATTTTGTAGCTAAGAATCTGGAAATGGAGAGAGAAAGGTCACTGGGGCAGAATGGGGATATTAACTGTTTTTCTCAAAAAAGTATTTTTGAAACTGCAGGGTATATGTTTTTTTTTACAAAGATAGAACCCCTTGTTGTATGACGCTATACCTGGGGAGACTTGAATGGATGTCTGCTCACTACAGATACGGAATTCATGACAGAAAAAAGTACAGACACCACCAAAGTCCATATTGGTAAACCAATTTTTTGAGGATTACTTATAGGATTGTGGGTGAGGGGTTACTTAGAAGAATAGAAATGGCTCAAAGACAGCTGTATCCCAACAACCAACTCCGGCATGGGTGAAGAAGGGAAGAAAACATTACACTTAAATAAAATTTAGAAAATCTTAAGCGAGCACAACTTATTATGACTTTCTCAGATAGAATAATTATAAGAATCTGCAGGAAAAGTGAGTGAGCAGAACAGAGAAAGTTTAGCCATACAGAGAAAGGAATGTGAGGAAGAAAATACAATTGCTGCTTTAGACGCTGAGTTGGTGAGCAGGGTAAGCAAGAGCACAGTGAAGCCACTGAGCTTAACCACTGTGTGTGGAAGGAAAACTTTCTTCAGGGGATCACACTGCTGGACTGTTTCATTTGTATACTGGAGCAGAGAGTGGTGGCCAGCAGGAAAAGCCTTGGTAGTTTTAGGACAGATAAGTGGAGAGATGTGGAAGAAAGATAGGGGCCAGAATAGCCCAAGATTTAGCATGGGGGCTTTGGCCTGTTCAGACTGTTTGGGTATATAAGGGCTGCCACCAGAAGCTGGTATTTTTGCCTATATGGGGATCCCTTTCCACTCTTTCCTGCTTCTCCCTTCCATTAATCACCTTCAATGCCATGTTCAGCAGACCTCTATGAGGGCTTTGAGGGCCATTATTTAGTCTCTTAATTTCTTTTTTTAAAATATATTTGACTTGAAAGATTATTTTACATTAAAAGGACTTACTGGTTTTCATTTACTTGCTTCCGGTTATTCTTTGACAATGTATACATAAGATTATATAATGAGAGATAGAAACAAGCTTGTTCCTGCCAATGAGTGACATTTGTACTTAATGTGACTACAATCATGGTTCTGAGCACACTAATGAATTTGACCACTTATGAGGTGACCATTAACTAGGATGTCTTCATTATCTTTAACCATTTACAGTAAGTTAGTAACTTTTATAAAATTAAGATTTTGATTTTGTCACTGATAAGTTTCAGCTTTGAATTTTATAATTTTGAATTAAAAGATCCTTCTTTAGTATCATAATTAACTTTAAACCAAAAATACTGTCTATGGAGGGACTGAGAACCTTATTTTCCTGATCCTATTATAGTGTAATTTTACATAATACCAGTTTTTTTTTAAATCATTCAGTTTTTCCAAATAGCTAAAGCTTAACAAAGTTAAGAAAGACATAACTGATTAGACATGCTAGCTTGAGTTAGTTTTGTAACCTTAGAATTTCATAAACCTTCATCATCAGACATCCATTGTTTATAAGTCCTATTTTCTATGAACTATGTCCATGATGTTTTTTTCTGATCTGTTATTTTTGCCCTTAGAATAAAAATAATTATACAAAAATCCACCCTTATTCAAAATATCTTAGAGCCTAGTGTTCCCTCCAAACAAATCTTGCCATGAGATAAGAAATAGTAACCTCAAGCCAGCTGTGGTAGCACAGACCTTTAATGCCAGCACTCAGGAGGAGAGGCAGAGGAGCAGGCAGATCTCTGTGAGTTCAAGGCCAGCCTGATCTACAAAGCAAGTTCCAGGATAGCCAGGGCTGTTACACAGAGAAACCCTGTCTCAAAAAACCAAAAAGATGAAAATAAAAAAATTTAAAAATAGTAACTTCATTGAAAATAGTTTACTGCTTAGCTCTAAAGTACGTGGTATTTTTTCCTGGGGTAGCCTGTTGTTCTCACTTTCCCTGTCAAAGAGCCAGGGTACCAGTCTGACACCAGATAGAGGCTTTGGAGGAAACTTTTAGCTAAACATGTTTGAGGCTCAAGTGGGCAGGCTAAATCCCATCCCTACAGCCAGCTTTTTAATATGGTAAAGCGTGACAATTAACATTACTATCCTGATCCAAAATACATTTGAATATCTGCAATACTGAACCTAGTGATCAAAGGGAGGGACAAAAACAGAACAGAAAGCATTAGAGGTAAGGGGATTTTGGATCATTTGCTTGTACAGTGGCAGAACTTGTCACAATCTGAGAATTTGGAAATTGAGTTTTTCATTTTCTGGCCATTAAACTGATTGTCAAGTTTGTATTTAGGCAAAGCCATATTTTAGTGGAATGAAAGTAAGGCAGCAAGGCTTAATGGTATCTCTGACTCCAAAGAGGGAAAGTGATTGGAGGAGACAGGCAAGGGGAGTTGAGGAGTTCAGTTTTGAGTGGCGAGAGCCTGGGATTTGTTAGAGGAAGGGAGATGCCTTTGAAGAAAAGGCAGCAGTAAAGAATTCCCAAGAGGGTTGGAGAAATGGTTCAGTGGTTAAAAGCACCACCTGCTCTTCCAAAGGTCCTGAGTTAATTCCCAGAAACCACATGGTGGCTCACAACCATCTGTAATGAGATCTAGTGCCCTCATCTGGCCTGCAGGTAGAGCACTGAGAATACTGTAGGAATAAATAAATCTTAAAAAAAGAAAGAATTCCCAAGAGCAGAGCAAAGAGGAAGTAGGAGAGACTTAGGAAAGATGTTTTTCTTCCAAGTTCAGGTATTAGGAGCCATGAATTTGAGTTTCACCAAAAGGAGGATTTTAACAGCATATCTTGTGAAGTAGGAGTTACAGATCATATGGGTATATGGGGATAGGAATAGAGGTACAGGAAGGGCGACACAGTAAATGGTACCTGACATGGAACAGAGTCTCAATCCAAGGGCATCCCCAGGGAACTCAGACTTGTCAGATAGATGAACTTGATAGGACACTCAAAGAGGTATGGGGAGGTGTAGTGAGGAGCAGCGGGGTGCGTTCCCACCGACCTGCTCCTGCACGGCTAGCTTTACCAGAAACAATTACATGGAAACTGTATTCCTTTAAACACTGCTTGGCCCATTAGTTTTAGCCTCTTACTGGCTAACTCTCACATCTTGTTTTAACCCATTTCTAATAATGTTTGTAGCACCACGAGGTGGCTTACCAGGGAAGATCTTAACCTGTGTCTGTGTCGTGTGGGAGAATCATGGTGATTGCCTGACTCTGCTTCTTTCTCCCAGCATTCTGTTCTGTCTACTCTGCCTGTTTAAGCTGCTGTCCTATCAAAAGGGCCAAGGCAGGTTCTTTATTAACCAATGACCTTCCTCCATCATTTCCCCTTTTTCTGTTTAAACAAAAAAGGAAGGCTTTAACTTTAACATAGCAAAATTACATATAACAAAACAGTTATCAAGTAAGAATTACAGTTATAATATTTATATCTATTTTATCTTTTATCATAACAAAGGAAAACAACTATAACTATCTATCTATTCTTCAACTCCATCAAAGACTCCAGAAGGATATAATATTACCTAAGTAAACAAGAAGTAAATAATTTCTAAAACTCTAGAAATGACAGAGACATTTTGCTACCTGGACAGTCACCCAAAGTTCCTCTGTACCGTTGGGGCATCCATCTTCAGCCTACAGGCCCATAGTTTCTAGCAGACATTTCCATGAAGCAGGAAATTCCAAAGACAGTTCAGTCACTTTCTGCTGTGTCCTGCAGAATGTCTCGCAGACTCTTTCATGAATCAGGAACCCCGAAAGAACATCTCACCTTTAGGCAAGTTCAGTAGTCCTCTCTCTGCGGGTTCTCTGTGTCCAGTTTATGCAACAGTCCAGGCAAGAGCAGTTTCTTGCCCAAATGGCTATCAAACTCCATAAGGAGCCTCTTCGATGCCCATCTTCCTCTTGAAGTCGATTGGTGCTGCCAGGAGCAGACGTGTATCATTGTAATGAAAAGTCCTAAGTTATTATGAAGAATGCCTATCTAACTGAAATATATCTCTATATAACAAGATTGACCTTAAAATCCATACCAATGTAAATTATTCTTATCTATATCATATCCCCCTTTAAATGTAAAATAACATTTATAAACAATATATGGGAACATGGGCGCAGTTATTTCTCTCCAAACTGCTTCCTGCTGAATGGGGGCATTGTAATTTAGGTCTTTCAAGTTATAACCTGTGTGCTAGTTTCATCTCAGTTGGCAGTTGAGCGAAGTCATTTTTTGAGGGTGTTCACAGCAACCTTTCAGGAGGGCATGGTCTATCATGCCATATTGGGATAGAAGCAATCCATAGGGTCTCATCCTCTGTGAAAACAAAAGAAGACCCTCTCCAAAGCATCATATCCTTAGATGCAAATTCTGAAATCATAATACCCTTATATCCATTCTGGTTTAGCTTGGCAGCCCATGTAATGAAATGTCTCTCTGTACTTAGCTCCTTTACAGTCAATAAATTTAAAGAAAACACAATGTACATAATCCAGACTCTCTTGTGAATTTTCCATTTTTATGTGGTTTATTTTTCTTTATTTCTTTTAATCTATAACTATCTGTACTCTGTCTTTTTTAAGACTTTACCCCCTTTTTTTAAAGACATTAACTTTATTCTTTATATTCTTTTTTTTCTCTCTCCCAAGCCTACGTACATTTATCTAACACTGTGACTCATTTAGTGGTCTTTTATGTCTGAATCTGTCCTATTGTGAATCTGTAATTCTTTACTGTCCAGGAGCACTTCTTAAAATGATAAGCGCTTCTTAAAAACTTTAGCTTGCGCCACATAGGAGTAATACGGTACCGCCTGTTTCCTGCCCAGTCTAAACCTTAACTGCGCTGTTATTATGGTAATTACAATCATTTCTGAAATGCCTGAGGTCAGCACAGTTCAGCATCCTGCCTCATATCCATTTGGTGCCCCTGAGCTGTGCACAGTTCCAGGCACATAGCAAGTCCACATTGAAGCCACAGTCAGCAGTTTAATTCTGAGACTAATCGTGCAGCACAGAAACTCTTTTCATCCAAGTTACAGCCAAATCTGACACGCAGAGCACAGTACAGTCTGAAAACATCTCTCTGTATGGCCTAACCAAGTCTGATTCCGCCATCTGCCTGGGCAGGAAGAGCTAAGCCAAGGGCATGGTCTCAGCTACTTTCCTCCCTATCCCGAGTGGGAACACAAACATCCAGTCCCATAAAAGTCATTGAAATGCTTTAAAGCCAGAGTTTGCACTGGCAGCACAGCCCCACGAAGCTGCGCTTTTTTTCTGCTGCTGTTGCTGCATCAGGAAATCTCTCTACAGCACACCCTAGCAAACAGCAAAAGGTGTGTTAAACTCTGTTTTTTTGTGTTTAAAATTAAGCTCTCTCAGGTTTTATGTGGAGTTCATTACCATGTTGGGCAGCCACTCTGTTGTAGTATGAGCTGCGGGCTGCTTCCCACCCAGCTCCCAGCCACCGGCTAGCTTAGCCCCAGAATAATTACACAGAAACTATATTCTTTTTAAACACTGCCTGGCCCATTAGTTTCAGCCTCTTACTGGCTAACTCTCACATCTTGCTTTAACCCATTTCTAATAATGTGTGTAGCACCATGAGGTGGCTTACCAGGGAAGATCTTAACCTGCGTCTTTGTCGGGTGGGAGAATCATGGTGACTGCCTGACTCGGCTTCTTTTTCCCAGCATTCTGTTCTGTCTACTCCGCCTATCTAAGCTGCTGTCCTATCAAAAGGGCCAAGGCAGGTTCTTTATTAACCAATGACCTTCCTCCATCAGGGAGGTTGGTTGTATCTGGTATACCAGAGCAGCTTCATCAAGAGAGCCAGAAACTTAGGTTGATAGCTCTGAGAGAACCTTAAGTAGGCAGGGAAAAGATGAGTGGGTAGAGCAGTATAAGTGGTTGAAGAGATGGACTCGAAATTTGGAGTGAAATATGGTGGGTGGCACAAGCCAGCAAGAGGCAAATCATCTGTGCCCTGGAGGGCCAAGTTGGCAGTTTGGTTCTGTTGGGAGAGACTGAACTTTGGAGGGCCCAAGTGTTCCTCCTTGGATTCAGTACCAGATGTAAGCAAGGGCATGGTGAAACCACTAACCCAGACCCACCATTTTGTGGGTAGAAATAGAAGTTTATTCAGGGAATCAAACTGTTGGACTGTATCTGGGGTGCAGAGAACAGCTGCCAGCATGAGAAGTCTTATTAGTTTTATGGGGACAAGTAGAGGCAGGACAGTTGAATATCCAGAATAGCATGGGACTTAGCACGGGGATTCTGATCTGTTCCAGAATGGGTTAATCAGGATATAGATGCCCTTTGTGTTGAGGAAGTTGACCATTGGGGGCAGACTTTCCCTGAGATGTTTCTGGAGAAACATCTGGAGAAAGCTGACTCAGGAGATCTCTGAGGAACACTGGCTGAGTTTTGTTTTTTACTTACCTAATGGCAATCCTTCTGTTTACCTGGTCAGAGTCTAGCCTGAGCTGATTCCAGGCTGTCATTTGGGACATTTTCAGCACCCTTTCTAATTTAGGGCCTCCACTGTAACATGAGGGGAGCCTAAATAGAAGTGGACGTAATCCTCTGAGTCTGGTGCTGCAGCCAGAATTGTCATTTTTCTTAGCATCTCGAAGGTTCCAGCCCAGTCTTTGAGGGAATGTTAAGGTGGGAAGTTGAGGCAGGAACTAAAGTAGAAAATATGGAAGAATGATGCTTACTGGCTTGTTCTCCAGTGTTTGCTCAGGGAGCTTTCTAATACAACTCAGGACCACTGACCGCAATGGTCTGGACCCTGCCACATCAATCATCAATTCAAGAAACTGCCCCCACAGGCTTGCCAACAGGTTAATCTGATGGAGGCAGTTTCTCAACTGAGGTTCCTCCTTCCCAGATGACCTTAGTTGCCAAAAAGATATCCTGCATCACAGAATAGATATTGTAGATATGTCATACATAGCCATGCAAACTGATAGTATAATGATATTCTTTGTTTGCTTTTGTCCGGCTAATATAGTAGACATACTGAAACTATGACCAGAAAATTGTTCTTTTTTCTTTCTTTTTTTTTCTTTTAGACTATTAGGGTCTAAAAGAATAAAGAATTTGGTTACAAATCTGCATTTTCTTAAAATATTTTGTGTTAAAGACTCATTTTCATTAAATTTTGTTACTTTTTCCAAGAGGAACTGATAATAGAAATATTTGATCAGAGTTGCTAGTCCATATAGCTCAAGGCTAACTTTATTTTGTAAGATATTTGCTGTGCCATGTAACAGGTACTTTCCTAAATATGTAAATGAGCCAACTACTTTATTCAAACTTCTCAGGCTTTTCCTTTTTTTATTAAAAATTTCACCTCCTCCCACCCTCCAATTTCTCTCCCCCTCCCCTCACTCTCTCTCCCCCTCCCTCTCCATAAGAGAAGTCAGGGTGCCCTGCCCTCTGGGAAGTCCAAGGCCCTCCCCCTTCCATCCAGGTCTAGGAAGGTGAGCATCCAAACAGACTAGGCTCCCAAAAAGCCAGTACATGCAGTAGAATCAAAACCCAGTGCCATTATCATTGGCTCACACACAAACTAAATCTTGTTTTTTTCTTTTTTTTTAAATTTATTTATTTATTTAAAATTTCCACCTCCTCCCATCCTCCCATTTCCCTCCCCCTCCCCCTCCCCCTTGCTCTCCAGTCCTGAGAGAAGTCAGGGTGCCCTGCCTTGTGGGAAGTCCAAGCCCACCCCCCCACACTCCATCCAGGTCTAGGAAGGTGAGCATCCAGTCAGACTAGGCTCCCAAAAAGCCAGTACATACAGTAGAATCAAAATCCAGTGTCATTATCATTGGCTTCTCAGTCTGCCCTCATTGTCAGCCACATTCAGAGTCCGGGTTGATCAAATGCTCATTCAGTCCCAGTCCAGCTGGCCTTGGTGAGCTCCCATTAGATCAGCCCCACCATCTCAGTGGGTGGACGCACCCCTCGCAGTCCTGACTTCCTTGCTCATGTTCTCCGTCCTTCTGCTCAGTCCAGTGCTCTGATGTGGGTCTCTATCTCCATCTGTCGCCAGATGAAGGTTCTATGGTGATATGCAAGATATTACAGATCTTCGAAAATGTACATTGCACCTGCATATATTTATGTTTGATCCTTCCACAGTTCTTAGCATACTCTTCTGGAATACTCTGAAAATGGGGGGGGGCACACATAAAGGATAAAGGTGTATTTGTGTTAAAAAGCTCTACGACTAATGTTTAGAAATGAACAATTATGTTCTCTTGTTTTTATTTATTTATTGATTTTTGAGACAGGGTTTTTCTGCAGCTTTGCAGTCTGTTCTAGAACTAACTCTTGTAGATCTTGTAGACTATGTTCTCTTTTATATGAAACACCTTATACAACAAGTTAAGGCCACATTCAAGGGTTTCCCCAATGCTCTCTCCTAATTCCTATTAGCCCTTACTCTTATACCTTTAAGAGGAGGCCTAATGTGAATGAAGAAATGGAAATTTGGTGAACAAGGCTGCAGACTGTGGTTCTTGCCTCCTGCTACTTATCGATAGTTCCATCTTGTCATACACATTTTCTCTCCAGAGAACATGAAACTCAGGAATAGTCTAACAGGGACAGAAAAGTGACTCAAGTTTCACATGAAGGAATGGGAAGAATCATAGTGACTTTAAATTATTTATCCATAGTCAGAAGACTAGAGACGGGCACTAGCTCAAGAACCTGCCCACACCTCATACTATAACTACGACACTATTTGGGAAGACATGTTATGGATTAGGTGGCTAAAGTTATCATTACTTAGAGTAGTAGGTATGTGCTGCTTGGGAAATTCAACTGCTAACAAGACTTAGGCATCTGTCTAGAATTTAAAGATTTGTATGGTTTTAAGTACCTATTTTCAGAGATGGATTAGGGTTAGACTTGAAGTCTATGGATAGAAAGGGGAGTCATAGTTGAATCTAATTTGAGTTTAGCAGTTGAGGAACTTCTGGGTGCATCCAATAATCATGTTTTATAAACAAAATTAGAAAGTATAGAATAGTAAGCAATACTTTTGAGGGATGGATATGGACCTAGTGTTTTTACATCAACACTCTGAAATATTAATATTAGACATAGACAGAAAGCAAGGGTCTCAAACATATTTTCTGTGAAGTTGGGAGACTTGGTCTCCAAGATAGGAAAGAAACAGGACTATTTGATGTCTTTGGGAGAAGCACATTATTTCTAAGGATCCCATGAAAAGCTTTGGATTGGCATCAGTCCTTCATTAACTTACAAATAAGCATTTGTCCTATCATATTTATAGAATAGATTGTGGGCTTTTAGTAACTCATTATTTCGCTTCTGTATTAAAATCAATAAGGAGAATAAATTGGAAACTCAGTGTTTACTTTGTGAATAAGTTATCAGATTTCTATTTAAAATAGTTTCCCATCTCCGATTTTCACTAAAAGCTGTAATTAGTTTAAATATTATTATACACTGATTGCTGTACTACTTGCAATAAAATATCACCCTTGCTAATTGCAGCTTCTTTGACAGTTTTTTCCTTTGAATTAATAATTCTAGTTTTGAAAGGATTCTGTGAAAACCAACAACATAATGTTTAAAGTTGTTTTTCCAAAGACTGTATTCAAAACCATTTTTGTAAAGCAGTGTGTGAATAGTTATGAACTGAGTAGGCTGTCTGTTCTAATTGTCCAATTCAGGCCAGTTTGTATTCATGGGCTATTCAATATGCTGGGAGAAGGTGTCTTTTCAAGAGGATGGGAGGTTAGCCAGATGGGCCGGGAAGATTCCTTCAACTTTTACACATTCAAATTGGTGAAAAGACTAAAGTGGTGGTACATAGGACAGAAACTTTCTACAAATGTCATTAAAAAAAACCCTTTAGATTTGATAAAATTGAGAGTTACTTGTTTCTTTAAAAAAAAACTTTTTTAAAAGAAGAGAAGCATTCACAGTTAAGAGCACATTCTAGTCTTGCAGAGGGCCACAGTTTGTTTGGTTCCTAGCACCCATGCCAAGTGGCTCACCGAAGGCGTAAGTCACAAACAATCCCACACCAGTTTGGAATTATGATTAATAGGACGGTTATTTATTTAAGGGGGGAAAAACTTACAGATCACCGTCCCAGACAATAGCCCTCTGTGCAATCAGGAAGGGAGCCTAGTCGCCAGAAGCAAGAGAGAGAGAGCATGCCCGCAGAGGGAAGTGGCCACTTTTTTAAAGAGAGAGAGACCACGCCCCCAATGGGCTGGTATCTCAGTGGCTATTGGCTGAAGGAGCGGAAGGAGCTCCCGCAACACCTCACAACCATCTGTAACTCCAGTTTCATTAATGCCTTATGTTTCTGTCCTCTGCATGCACTTGAACTCACATGCACACAAACAAATTAAAAACTGAAATATTTTTCCTTAAGTTAATTTATTTTTATTTTTGAGATTATATTTTAATTTAGACATTTAGTCCTTTTCCTCCCTCCAAACCTTCCCATATACCCTTCCCCACTCTCCTTCAAATTTATGATCGCTTTAAAATTAATAAAATCTTTAAGATCTGATAGGATGCAAAATTCTCACCCAAGGTTCGAACTTGAAAGTCAAGTGCATTTGCAGCACAATATGAAACAATAGTGTTAGTCTCATTTTTTTTCAGGGTTCTTTTTTTCTTTTCCTTCCTTCTCTCCTCTTTCTTCTTCACTTGTTCATTCTTCTTCCTTCATAACTTCTTCTTTTGTATCACAGACTGACCTCAAACTTGCTATATAACTGGTGGTCAAGGAGGAACTTGAACTTCTGATTTTGCTGCCTCTGCTTCCTGAGTGCTAGGACCACAGGTATTTGCCATAATACCCAGTTGATGCAGTGCTGTGATTGGAAACTAGTGCCTGAGACTTGTTCAAATGTACTGTCACCTGAGATGCATGCCCAGTCCTCCTCTCACTTCAAAACAGAAGTTTTTTTTGTTTTGTTTTGTTTTTTTTTTACAGGACACTTACAGGATATTCTGTTCCGCCCACCCCTTATGTTAGCAGTGAAGGACACTTCCCCAGTCAGGTTACCTGTATCCTGACATTCCCCTTTACTATCCTTCTACCTTCTGTTTTACTTTCTCCCTACTCCCCTAGGGAAACCCCCCCTTTCCCCATTTGGGAAACTCAGATTTCTTATACAACACTATTCCCCTCTATTGCTCCTCAAACCCCTATCCTGAAAATGGCCCCCATTTTACTTTCATGATTTCTGTAGTTACTACAGGTAACTACAGGTCAACATTTGAAAATTTTGAGCTAGGAGCCCTCCAGTAAGAGAGAACATGCAGCATTTGTCTTTCTGGGTCTGGGTCACCTCATTCAATATGATCTCCTTTAAATTCCATACATTTACCCATGAATTTCATGATTTCATTTTTATTTACATTTGGATAGTATTCCATAGTGCATTTGTGCCACATTTTCATTACCCTTTCTTCAGTTGAAAAGCATTTAGATTGTTTCCATTCCTACCTATTGGCTGTATCAGTGAAGAACATGACTGAGCTGGTATCTGTGGAGTTTGCACACTGAGTCCTTTGGGCACATGCCAGGGAATATCCGGGTCATATGGGAGATTCTCCATACTTAGAATGCCTGGATCTGTTTGCAACCCTGCCAACAGTGAATGCGGGTTCCCTTTTCCCCCACATTCTCACCCTCACCAGAATTTATTGCTGGTTGTTTTGTTCATCTTTGCCATTCTGATTGGGGTGAGATGAAATCTCAAAAAGTTGTTTTGATTTGCATTTTCTTAAACTAGGGACAATGAATGTTTTTAATGTATTGTCCATTTTTATTTGAGAACTCTATTTAGCTCCAAAACCCATTTTCTGGAAAATTTTTAGCTCTTTGTTGGTTAACTTCTTTATATATTCTGGGTATTAATCCTATGTCAGATGTATAGCTGCAAAGATTATCTCCCATTCTGTGGCCTTCTTCACCTAATAGATTATTTTTTTTTCTTTTAGCTGTGCAAAAGCTTTCTAGTTTTATCAAGTCCCATTTGCTAATTGTTAGCCTTATTTATTTTTGTGACCTGATGAGTCTAATTAAGGTTACTTACAGGAATATGAATGAGGAATTATAAGCTACACCATTGAAATGTGAATGTCTTTACCTTGCCCTGCAAAAATTAACTTCCAGTAGCTCTTTAAGGGGGCATGATACTTTGGAAACTCCTCCCCCCCACCTATAGTAAAATGCTGGTTTACCCTGTCTTGTGCAGATCATCCCAGCTGCTGTGAGTTCATGACGGGCACTGAACATGTCATTCCCTGCACATGTTATTCCACAATAGTCCTCCTCTTCTTCCCAGCCCTTACATTCTTTCTAACCTCTCTCTCATGATTCCTGAGCTGTGGAGTGATGTTATAGATAATCAATTTATGGCTGATAATTCAAGTATAATTTATTCTCAGCAATTTGACCAGTTAAGAGCCTGTGGAGTAATTGCTATCCACTGCAAAAAAAACAAACCTTGCAAATCAAAGCTGTACTAATATATAGGTATAAAAATGAATATCCAGAAGGGCCGATTTGAAAGTAGTACCAGTATTTTACTAAACAGACAGATAACATAAATTGAGAGTGTTCCTACATTTCTTTTTTGAGATGGAATCTCACTGTGTATAGCCTAGCTTGATCTCCAGTTCTTGGATCCAAATAATACACCTACCACAGCCTTCATGTACTGCAACTGCGGGCACTTACCACCAGTTTTACCCCAGTTACAATCTGAGTGTTCTAGTGGCACAGTCCCCAGAGACCCTTCTGTTACTCAAGTCGTATTCTAAGCAGTGAAGAAGAGACTGCACGATGCCAGACAGATGATAAGGTAGCTCCGTGATCTGAAACAGGAGAAAGTATGACTGCAAAGGGAACAAAAGCTTCTAGTAGGCGTGTAAGTGATGGAGATGGTCTGTTCATTGCAGTGAGGTCACTGCCACACCAAATTGCCCTGTGTTTCATTTGGTACTAGAAAAAATGTTCAGGTTAGTCCTTTGGGGGCAGAGTGGGATTGCACACAAATTCTTCCAAATAAATCATATTTAAAATGTTATTATAAGACTCCATGGAAAACATTTCAGAAGCTCTTAGAAAAATTGTCCCCAGGCATTTATTAAGCATTCAAATATTCATTTGCCTATGTTGAGGTGTATGTTCAGTTTTTAATCGACAGTGATTTAATTTTATAGTGAAGATTAGTATAACCAAAGCCTCAAGTTTATGCCAGAATATCTAAATGATTATATTAATTCTGGGAGCTTTTCTTCTAACAAGGAGAATTTTGTCAGCATGAAATAAAGACATTCAAAAAATTATTAGACTGAAAATAGCTTTATAGTCACCCTGGAGCTTACATATGTCAGTTGATAATAATTAAATAACACCCAAACACAATTTTCAGTGAAGGAAAATGAGCTGGATGTAGAAAGTCTGAAAGATAAATCAGATCATCAACATTTTAACATTCATATGAGAAATTTATATAATTCACATTGAGCATGTCAGATCAACTGGAAAATTAGAGTAATTAGATATTCAAGGGGAAGAAATTTTATTAGACAAGCTATAAAAACTTGACATGGCAAGAGCACTTGCAAAGACCACATCCTAAAGATACCCAGGAAAATACAGAAACACTAGGCTGGGGGAGGGTCTGTTGGATAATAGGTTTCCTGGAGACCTTAGTAGTAAGAAGGAATCCTATTTAGACATATTTAACGAATTGATGGACCTAGAATTTTCTAACATAGTAGATTAAAGAGAGATTTGAAGTATGCAATAGATTAGTGATGAAGATTAACAACTATTTCGCTCGTGACTCTCTTTCCTCAACCATCTTCTGACCTGGTTTTAGTTATTGTTATTACTTCCCCAGGTATGTCTATTGTCTCATTAACTGTTATCTAGCGTTTCCTTAGATTATCTATTATTTTCCATGATAATAGCAGAATAATGTCATGTCATTTCTTCTGTCAAAATATGTTATTTAATTATTCTACTACCTTCCTTAGCAACTGTGTTTCAACCTCTATCTGGTCTAAGGTAAAAGACTCTGTGTATGACAAGGGTATTAGTTTAGTACTTCTGTCCTTTCCTTGTTCCTTCTAGTTCTGCCTTCTATAGAATATACTTTTGATTTTTCATTTTTAAAGACCACTATAAGTACAGTTTTAATTTTTTAGTAATTTCATTTTTGGAGTAAATTGTTAGACTCATGTGTAAGGCTAAGCTTCTGAATTGTTGACTGAATATATTTTTTATTTGGGCCTGATATTTGACATAGAACTCTGTTGACAGAGGTTTCTGTCCCACCCAGTCCCGCAGCCATTCAGTCCCAAAGAAACACACAGAGGTCTACATTAATTATAAACTGATTGGCCTATTAGCTTCTTATTAATTCATACATTTTACATTAGCCCCATTATTCTTGTCTATATTAGCCAGATGGCTTGGTACCTTTTATCAATGAGGCATTTTCATCTTGCTTTCTCTGTGTCTGGGTGACAACTGCATATTGCATCTTTCCTCTTCCCAGAACTCTACTGTTCTGGTCGTTCTCCCCCTCCACTTCCTGCCTAGTCACCATCACAACACCTATGCTTCCTGCTTGGCTACTGGCCAATCTGCATTTTATTAAAACCATACAATATAAGTGACAGGGTACAAGACCGTTGTCCCAAAGCAGAACTCTACATTCAAAACTGTATATTCTGTTTCTTTCATTTTCTTGTGTCATTTATAGTCTTTTTAGTAAGTAGTTGTGTACTGTATCTCCTGGACCTATCCTATATAGTACCTAAGTTTCTTTCAACATGTCTTTTTGAAGTTTTTGCCTAATATTCAGGGAATATATCCCTAAAATTATGGGGCTCATTTTATTGAGCACCATGTTCCTTACCTGTGCTATATTTCATCTTTTTGAGGTTCTATTTTTTTTCTGAGATAGGGTTTCTCTGTGTAATAGTCCTGGCTGTATAGGAACTCACTCTGTAGACCAGGCTGGCCTTGAACTCAGAGAGTGTCTGCCCCTGCTTCCCCCAGTGCTGAGATTAAAAGTGTGTGCCCACCCCTACTGGCCTGAGGTTCCATTCTTTTTTTTTTTTAATTTTTTTTCCATTCTTGATTATTCCTATTAAATCCATCACATTTCATTATGATACCAACTTTGGTGTAGTGGGCAGAGAAGCCATTGATTCTAATCTTCAGAAATTTTATCTCTAATAGACAAGAAATAGTCTTCTCTGCCTTCTTCAGTTTTTCACAATAAAATACCATTTCTTTCCCTTGAAACATTACTATGCACAATAAGACATCAGTTCCAGATTTCTTTTTTTTTCTTAAAATATTCCACCTCCTCCCATTTCCCTCCCCTTATCCCCTCCCCCTCCCTCTCCAGTCCAAAGAGCAGTCAGGGTTCCCTGCCCTGTGGGAAATTCAAGGTCTTCCCCCTCCATCCAGATTTCTTTGTTTATCAAAACATCTTGAAAGTTGCCTTTGATAATGCTAGACCTGGGCTTTTAATATATTTACATGAACTTGTTCTCTTACTGACTTTCTACTATTTCCTTTGGAATTCTGATAAGCAAACATAGCACAAAGTTACATATTACATAAACCACTTAAAACATATTAAATAACAAGTAGAGGAAGGCAGGCTATTGTATAAGAGTTTTCAAAAATTTAAAAACTATTAGACATTCTGTTTACTTATTGTTTCTAGCCTCAAAGTACTGCCTTGGTAATACAGATGCACTGTGCTTTATACCAAGTCTTTGAAGTTCTGCAATTCCTTCAGTTTATAATTTGTATCTGTTATGTTCTCTCTTCTGCTTGTTCTAATCTGTTGGTGACTTTCCAAGAGTTTTAAATGCTTGATTTATTGATGTCTTCATTTCTACCCCTGATCTTAGTGAAAAGGCCTAAAAGCAACGACCTCTACATTTCTAAATTTTTCATTTTCTATTTCAAAATTTTAATCTCTTTGGAGAGTTTATTTTCCAAAGACTAAAGTAACTTTCTGATTATGCATATGAACTTACTTTCTTTTTGAGAAAGTTGATCATTTATTAAATTTGAATTTTTCATCTTTTATTTCAACTATTACATTATCTTTAAATATGATATTCAAGATTTGGGGAAGTTTAGAGGAGTCATACTGCTTTTTCATTTTCTTTTGTGTGTCTGTTGTCAAACATCGCTTCCAAATGAATACTGGGTCTTTCTTTGAGAAGCAGTAGTCTCTTGAGGGCTTCTACCCTGACTACTGTTCAGGAGACAAAGCAGATTGCATAAACAACTCAAAAGCAATGACTATTTACATATAGTAGAAAACATTTGGAAATAACAACTACAATAAGGATAGAAAAGATAGGTGCTAAGATAGTCATATGATAACTAGGAATTTACAAATTAATAGGGTTTAAAGTATTAAGTAATGGAGCTGTGGTATAACGTAATTGGTAGAATGCTTGCCTAGCATGTGTGAAAACTAGGGTTTGATTGTTAGCGTTCTCTAGCACTACATAAAACCAGGCGTGGTAGTGCATGCAGAATTCTGTTCAAGGCCGTCCTTGGTTGTGTGTTCAAGGATAATGTGGGCTACATGAAACACTGACTCAACAAATGCAAAATAAATTATAGAAAGATGACAACATTAGTAAGTAATAAAGCGGGTGAGTCAGGTAAGGAAAAAAGGGGAGGCAAGATATAAAAGAGTCCGTGGAATGAAGATATAGCCACAAGGAAAAACAGACTAAAAGCAAGTACAGAGGGGAAAAAAAACATTGGAAAAAAATAAAAACTGGTCATTTTCTTTTGAAGAGGTGGATAATGGAGACCCTTCAATGTGAGTTTTGCAGTGTTCTTAGAGTTTTGCATTGTAGTGAGTTATTTTCTGCAGTAGATTCAAACATGTTAGGCTAGCAAGGGCTGTTTGCAAATGGAGGCCTGACCTGTCTTTCCTATTAGGTTGTGCTAGTATAGTTTACTTTAAAAAATTCTGTATTTGTGGGGGAGGGCCTATATGCCATGGTGTCCATGTGAAGGTTGGGTGAAAATTTGAGGGAGTCGTTCTCCTACCATGTGGGTCTCAGGGATGGAATTGAGGTCACCAAGTATGGTGGTAAAGGCCTTTACCCCATTGAACTATATTACTGGCTCTTGAGCTAACTTTTAAAACATTATTTTTGGCCGGGCGGTGGTGGCGCACGCCTTTAATCCCAGCACTCGGGAGGCAGAGGCAGGCGGATCTCTGTGAGTTCGAGACCAGCCTGGTCTACAAGAGCTAGTTCCAGGACAGGCTCCAAAACCACAGAGAAACCCTGTCTCGAAAAACCACAAAAAAAACATTATTTTTTGCCGTAACTATAAGTACAGTCATAATCTACAAGTGTTTTTAAGTATTCCAAGTAACAGTAAGAGGTTTTAACTCTCTTAGGGAAAAGTACATTTGTGATCATTAGCATCAAAAACAACATTTAGGTTGATAGTCTTACAGTGGTAAATAACAGTTTAAATATTTTTCTCTCTCTTTTTGGTCTGATTGCAAGAAAAAAAAAGAAGAGACTTAATTCCTCATCTGTTAGATTTCTGTGTTCTTACCTATTA
>NW_024544871.1:0-70661 GCF_018167655.1 Microtus oregoni | reverse complement strand
ATCCCACAGATGATGAGACCCTGGCACAGATTAGTTCCGTTAGTGTGTCATCTTCTTTCTGTGTTGCCTCCCGTCTCCAGTGGCTATAGAGGTAGGTAGCTATTTACAATAATATAGAAAACAGCAAGAGAAACTAGGATGGGAGGGGCCGCTTAGAGAGAGTGAGTATGAAGGAATAACAAAAGCCACAGTGGGCCCCCCCATGTACTCAGATAGGGGGCCTCCAAGGAAAGCAGCCCCAGGGTTATCTGTGCCTTTATTTACAGGCTCCTGGCTGCGAATAACTGCCTGCTGCCTCCCAGTCTTCCATGGGGTGGAGAGAGCAAAACAGGGATATCCAGCCTTCTTCCCCTAAGGTTCTTGAGAAGATGGGACTTACAGGAAACCCTGGAAGGGGCTAACGGATGCTCCTATAGCGCAAGCGTGCAGGCACAACTGGATGGGGCAGTAAACTGTTTGTGTAAAGCATCCAGGCACTCTGATTTGTTGTCTGTTTTCAGAGTGCTTTCCTGCCACCCCCATAATGCCTTTCAGTAACCCAGCATAGTGCACAGCCCAGTTGTGTTTTACAGCTGGGAGAACCCTGAGCTTCCCGCATAATGCCATTTACCACCAAGAGCATCTTCTTTCTACACGAATGTCTGCTTCTGCAAGGGTGTTTGTGTCAGATTCCATCATGAAGGTAGGAATGTGTATGTCAGCTAAAGTCACACGTGTGCACACACGAGCACACACATGCCCAGACAGCCATGTCACAGAGATAAATTGGAAACCGTCTGGGGGTGTAAAATGCCATGGGCTAGGAGAGAATCATCCTGTAGCTCAGAAGAGGGGCTTATGCTTATCTTCACATGTGCCCCCCCCCCCGCCTGCTTCTCAACTCACTGTCCTTCGACTGCGTAGGACCTCTGGTCTGAGTATTCGGACTCTTCTTGGCTTTGAGCCAGCGGCAAACTAGGAGCCCGTGACTTTGAGACTCGGCCCTTTTCAATTTTCTTTGTTCAGAAGAAAGTTTCATCTTGGCTCTCTTCAGTGGCCACTGAGGATTAGGAGAAACCCGGGGAGACTTGGCTATCGGACAGCTCACAAATCTGAGCTGGGCAGTTTGGAGAGGGCCAGGGCCTGCTTCTCTCAGACTGATTTCAAGTTACCATCTTCCTCCCTTCTTAACTGCGTTTGTATTGCTGCAGGCCCTGCAGCATAATCTAGTATGCCCTTGTAATTCCACAGCTACCTTGGGGAATCATACAAGTTATCTGGACTAATAAAATATTCTAAAGGCCATTGACACAGATGTTGCGAAAGAAGACTGAATCTCTAATGCTTGTTCTTAGTGACCATCAACAGTCGCAGTCACTACTTGGCTTCTCTGGGATAGTGTTTCTCACTCTTCAAACAAGGCAAGAAAGAAAGAACAGAAAACAGGTCTGCTCTGCAGTGACTGGAAAGAGGGAGGCTTGGTTCTTCTGAGAGGAACAGACCCTGAGAACTGGTTCACTAAATGGCCAAAGGCCATGGTATTCCTATGTGTACTATGCTGTTTTTTTCTCTTTTCTTTTCTTTTTTTTTCTTTTTTGTGATTGAAGTCTTTCCAGTTTGACATTATTAACAAGTGGAAATTGCCACAATTGAAATGAGTCGTAAGTTTTCTTTTTGGGGGAAGGGAGTGTATGTGAGGCACCTTTGAGTGGTGTTGCTTAGTGGGAGGCCTAAAAGAGTTCTGTCTCTGTAAGTAGGGTTTCCTTTTAAGTATTCATTCCATGCTCATGAATAGATTGCTTTTGAAAACCTGTTTCCATCACAATAAAGTTTTACATTTTCCATAAATTGCATTCTTTTGTGTAAATTTACAAAAATACCTTTCTCCATCTTGTTACTGGGTTCCTCTTGCTACTTGGAGAAATTAGATTGTGCATTGCTTCCATTAGAATTGTTTCCCTGAGGACATATTAACAAATCACAAAGCCTAGACTACTACTATGCACATACCAGGGGCGCTCGGTCAATTCCTGCAATCCCTTAATACACAAATGCTGGCTGAATTCCAGTGATTGTACAAGTCCTGTGAGATCCTCTGTCGTGTGTGATAGATGACATTTGCAAATTGAGGACTGAAATGATCAGAAGCTTCGAGAATGCTTTGTGCACACATGGAAGTATTTATGCTGTTTGTTTTCATCCCCACTGACCAAGCAGGAAGCAAAAGCTACCTAACCTCACAATACGCTGCACCAATGTCAGTGTACACCAGAATGGTCATCAAAACCTTTGACCCCTGTGGATATTTGGAAAGTTTGTAAGTTGTGTGTGAAGGAACTAGCCAGTTACCTGATCAGTCACATAAAAAAGCACAATGCCTTTTTTTTCCCCATAGATTTTTGTATTGGGAATCAAGGTAGAATTTGATGAGTCTTCTTCGAGGGGCTTCTGTTTCTTGAAAGGTTACATACTTGATTAATCGAAGAGGATTCGAGCATAATGGAGAAGTATACTGTAGAAGCATACTGTGTTTGGTGACTGGGAAGTAGAAGCCCAAGCAGGGTCACTGAACTTTTTCCAAGGTCATAGAGTGGGTTTGGCTCCCTAGGTCTTTTTTCCTTCCAACTCTGTAATTGGAGGCTCTGCCCTGCTCCCAGCTGAACACTTCGAAGCTTTTAAAGATTTCCACGACAAAATAAGTTCTCGGTTCACCCTGGTTCAACTCTTTCATAACTTAACACAGTATTCTTTTCTTTCCCCACCTCCTACTTTCCATCTTTAGTCTACTGGGATCTCTTCCTTTTATTTTCGTTGCCCTTCTCTAGAACTTTCCTTCATGGAGCCCTTGAGTTTCACCGTGGGATGTGTACCTATGTGTACAAATTGTTCATTTACATAAAGACTAGGACTTGCTTTATTCCTTCGGCTGCCAGGAGAGTTTTATCTTGGTTCTCAAATTCCTTCCCATGATGCTGAATAGTTGAAGCTGAAGTGTGGAAGTTCCACAGAATGGGATCTACTCTCCAGCTTGGTCGAGCTACAACTCACGTACCGGGACTCCCTCTTACTTAAGTAAATGGTTTTGTGTATATTCAGAATTGCACAACTATCCCTCCAACCTATTTTGAATATTTTTGTCTTTCCACCCCAATAAACCCATGTTCTTGAGCAGTTCCTCCTTTTTCTCCCTCTCATCCTGATTTTGATCATTTGAGACAGTGCTCAATATAGCCTAGGCTGTTCTGGAACTCTCCAGGCCTCAAGTTCGCAACAGTGTACCCAGCCTCCTGAGTACTAGTGTTAGCCGTGTGAGCCACCTGGCATGGCACGCCCATCTGCTTTTCCTTGGCACACTGATGTGCCAGAGCCTATTCCGCAGTTGCTTCCCATCAGTATGAGTGAGTCGTCATGACCTCTTCACCTGTTCCCCTCCTCAGCTTGCCTTCAGTTGAGCCTATCCCCTCCATAAGCTCCATTTAGCCGATTCCCTTCATAGCTCCTCCAGCTAGAGGCCTGAGGTCGGGGATGGGTTAACTCTGCACACTCATTTCTGTTCTAGAGACCCCAGAATGGTACTGTGGACAGCCTAGAAGTGAATGCCTTCCTTTCTTCTGAAGTCTCTTATTCTTTTTTCCATCCCCACTTTTTTTTTTTTTTTTTGGTCAGGTGCTTGCCTACCCTTTGCCTGTAGGCTCCCTAGGTACAAAAGTGTAGCCTATTCACTGCTTCAGGGACATGCTTTTGGAGTTCACCCCAACACTGAGTGCCATGCTCACCTGTCCTATAGACCTGTAATAATCATTGACTAAGCGAACTTATGCACTGATTAGCAAAAGTTCTATTAGTCTCCCTTTGTACATACCAATCACTAGGAACTGAACTAGCGAGGTAGTTTAGTCTGCGTGTGCATGTGTGTAGTGTGTGTGTGTGTGTGTGTGTGTGTGAGAGAGAGAGAGAGAGAGAGAGAGAGAGAGAGAGAGAGAGAGAGAGAATGAGAGAGAAAAGAATTGAGCTGTGGGGTTGTTTGAAAATAGGTAATCTTCAGGTGTGGTGCTGCTGCCTGTATTCTGAACACTTGGGAGAGATGTGAGGAGGGAGACAGTTTGAGTCAACATGTGACTTGCAGTCCAGCCAGGGTTACATAGGAGGACTCTGCTCACTTCACCCCCACCCTTGCAAAGAAAGTAGAAAGTACAGAGAACATCAGAGTGAATTTCTGACGTACCCCATTTTGTATTCTTAACCAAGATGGGGGCTTTTATTGCCTGCCGTTTATTTCTGGTCAGAAGAATTATAACGTGCATGTCTTGTGTAGAAGAAAGCAACGTGATGTTTTGAGTTTTAAGAGTGCCTGTGGCAGGGAGTAGAATGCTCAAGGAACATTATTATTTTCTTTTAAAAATCCTCTGTAGGTCTCTACTTTATGTGTTCGCTTGTTTGGCTTACATCTACGTATATGTATCACATGCATGTACGGTCCCTGAGTCAGGAGAGAGCGTTAGGTCCCTTGAAACTGGAGGTGTGGATCATTGTGAGCCACCAAGTGGGTGCTGGGACTCAAACCCAGGTCCTTTGGAAGAGCAGCCAGTGTTCCTAACCACTGAGCCATCTCTATCACGGGAACATGTTTCCTATTCCCTGCTCATGCCGTAGAAAACAGTACTCGGAGCCAAGCCCAGCAGCTTATGCCCAGCATGTGCCTCTAACTCCAGCACTGGAAGTAGCATGAGGTCAAAATCATTCTCTCTTTGGTAGTGCGTTTGAGAACTACCTGGCTATCTGTCTTACAAAAAGGGCTTACGGGGAAGAGAACTCAGAGAGGATGTTTATATTTTTTCCAGCTCTTTAATTTTCTTCTTTGTGTGGTGTGCATGCTAAGCACGTCCTTTACCACTGGGCCACACCTTCAGTCTGGGTTCAGAAGTTCTTTATCTGAGGACGAACCTTTGATAAGGAAATCTTTTACTCGAGTGCTTTGTACACCTCTTACTTAGGTAGGAAATCCGTGCAAATCCCTCTGATGGCCCTGGCCGCCCTAACTTGTACCTGTTGGAGAAGTGTTGTGAGTGTCAGTAAGTGTTAAGGGAGCTACTCAAGGACTTCAGGGCATTTTGATGTCCAGCACATGTTCACATCATTCTGGTATCAGCCAGAATTCAAAAGTGCAATCTGTAGGGTGATTCAGCTTTAATGTCTTCCAACAATTCATTATTGAAAGCCACACACTAAGGAAGAGAATTTTGAAAATTGCTTTGAACTTTCAAAGCTTGCTCTCTAGAATATCCCAGGGACTTTCAAGACGTGATTAGCAGGAAGGGCAGAGGTTCATAAGCCATGTTGCTTGCTTTTAAAGCAAGCGCCGAAAATGCTCCTAATTTGTACCAGAGACCTTATCAAAGGGCTTTTTCTAAACTTCCAGTTTGGCAATTCTGAGCGTCGGTTTAGCTTAACCTCTGGGTCCCAGGGTGGGTAGTGGAGACTTGTCATCTCGTGTGACTGTCAGCCATCAAAGCAGGTGAAGCCTTTTATGAGCAGATGGTAGGTGATCGGAAGAGGGATGGAGTTTGAACAGGTGCCTCTATTTGGAGTTTGCTGACTGCCCCCACCAAGAGCACTGCTCCACCTGTGTTCTGTAGATGTGTGCACTCACGTGCAGTTGAACACATTAGCTCCATCTGTGAACTGCTCCATTTAGAGCCTGTGAGGCAAGTTTTTCTTTTTGAAAAAGAAAAAAAAGAGGAAAATTTGATCTGTTAGTGTTTATTTACTTTATTAAATTTTATTTGTCGGTGAGAGTGTGCATACATTTGTGTACGTACGTGCATGTGGGTTGTGTGTTGCTGTATGTGTGTGTTTATCTGCATGCATCCAGAGACAATTGCTTTTCACTTTAACTTTCGAGACAGGGTCTCTCCCTGAATCTGGAGGTCACTGAGTAAGCTAGGCTGGCTGGCCAGCAAGCCACAGGGTTTTTTCTGTCTCCACCTCTCTAGCTCTGAAGCTATAGGCTTAGTTGCACCTGGATTTTTATGTGGGCTTTAGGGATCTGAACTCAGGTCCTCATACTTGTGTGGCAAGTACATTACTAACTGAATCATGTGTGTGTGTGTACATTCTAAGGATAAACCCGCCAGCCATGCATATGCTAAACATACAATGTCAGCAAGCCTCCTTACTAGTGACTTTTCATGATGCAAAAGGCAAACTGATTGTTAGGAATAAAAGTAACACGTACTTGAATGTCTGAGAACTTTTAATAAAAATCCATTTTCATGAAAATAGAATCTGTGTTTCTCAAAGAGAGCCTTTTAAGTAGAATGTTACAGAGACATATGAAGCATGTGCCTTTGGAAACAGTGTCTCCAACTAGTGTAGTAAACCATGCAAGCTTCCTCAGGAAAGGTTAAGAAATCATGGTGCTTTCTCCATCAGGAGGACATAGCTGTTTTCTCCAAAACATGGTAAGGGAGTAAAAAATGTCTTGGACTGTGCTTTGGTATTTTGAATAAAACAAACCTGTCTGATGGGGTGGTGGGGAGGGGAGAGAGAACACTCTTCTTAATGCCTTGGTCTCAGTTCATCCATGATTGTTTTCAGAAGATGTAAGAGCCTGTAAGAGCCAGTAAGACCTCACTGAATCTGCAGTTGTGGCTACGGGAGTAAACTTGAAGTTGGTTGGCTCGGGGGCTGTTGGTTATAAGTGGATGTAAATGAGTCTAGAGCGAGTGCCCAGTTGTGAACTTAAAGGTTTGGTCAGAAGAGTGAATTTTCTAGAAGACATCTACCAGCATGTTATGGTTACAAGTTGTTTATATCCTTGGGGACTCTTTACAAAAGAAAAAAAAGATTGTGTGTGTATGGTTATTTTCAAACATGTTTCTTTTAGCTCATACTGGCCTCCAAGTTGGTGGCCAAGGCTTGCTTTGAACTGTTGCTTCTCCTGACTTTTCCTCATGAGTGTTGTGATTTCAGATGAACACCGTACTTAGTCTCATTTGTTTCTGTTTACTTTCTCCTTCTCTTTCTTTCCTCCTTTCCTGTCTCTGTCTTCTTTGTCTCCTCCCTCCCTCCCTCCCTCTTATAATACAGGCTTTCACTGTCTAGCTCTGACAGTCCTGGAACTCACTGTGTAGATCAAGCTGGTCTCCCATTCACAAGATCCTCCTGCTTCTGCCTCCCGAGGCTGCTAACTCAGGACCAGAGTGGAATAGCATGGTATTTAGGTTAGGTGTTGAAGGAATGGAGGCGCTCTTAAAGATACACCAGCCCTCATTTCTATGCCATCACCTTCAGCTCTGGGATGGCCTATAGTGTGCCATTAGAATATCTTAGAAAGTAAATTGCCTCTCTTGGGGTGCCACTTTTTTGTTGAGTGAGTTCATTGCTTTTCCTTATGAGAAATACAGAAACTGGTATAATGACCCAAGGTTAAGGTTTTATTATATTTACCAATTTGTTTTTAGCAACATTTATTTAGTGTGTGTATGTGTGTGCTGTGGCATGCGTGTGGCAGAGGATGTTTTGTGGGGGAGTAGATGAGAACAAATTGCTTCTTTGTAATAGGTAGCTGCCCCTCCCCCATTGTGTTTATTCTGCTGCTCATGATAAACCCTGAGAGAACTGAGAGAAGTGATCCTAAACATAGAAGTCAGAATTAATTAGGCAACAGATTGAAACTTTGGTCTCGTTTCTGATTATGTTTATATTTGAACAAGAAGGACTTTGCTTTATTTTGTAATTGTGCTCAGCTAGCCTACTGAAGGGGAATTTGTTCAGAGACAAATTTGACTTGTGCGGATGCCCGCACATGTGCAGAGCCACTGAACAAACAAATGGGGGAAGCCACAGTCGAATGCATTTTTCAAATATTTTAGCAAAGGTTCCAGAGCACTCTCGAAACAAAAGCATCAAGTATTGCTTGTCATAGCTAATAAAGTTTGCTTGGATCTTTCATAATTATTCGGCTTCACTTCACAAAGTAATTGAAACTTCCTTTTTGCTTGGCGCTCAAACACCTCCGTCCCAAGAGCTATGTTCTTAAAAGAACATCTCTTTTGGTTAGCATGTCTGTGGATTTTTTTTTTGTGCCCCCAAATATAGAATTAGTTCAAAAATAGTTATTCAGCTAGTGGTCATGAAAGCCTTGCAAGGGGAGTCGGCTAAATCCGCAAGTGGTTTCTGGAGACTGAAGAACATCTAAGGAGAAAGAAAAAGAGAAAAGGCTCATTACAACTGGACCATTTCAGGCGCTGCTGTAGCAACCCGGAAATGTGATTCAGGTTGAAAAGTCCAGATGATGGAACTGTCCCACTGGGAGAGCATGGCTGGAGGAGCTGTCAGGGTCCCTCGCTGCGCTGCCCATGAGCTGAAATGGAACTTGTGTTCCGTGCTCTTGCTTCTGTTGTGGGGCTTGTTTCTCGAGAAACTTGATTCCCCCTGTCGGATAAGATACCCTCTCTCCAAAGCCACAGAGAAACCCTGTCTCGAAAAACCAAAAAAAAAAAAAAAAGATACCCTCTCTCAAAATAACCATAAATGGCTTCTTGCAAAAGAGCACCCACCTCCTTTCCCTCTGGCCAGGGTTTGGAACAGCGAAAGACAAAACAGATTGTTGACTATACCAGAAATTTGGGGGACAGATTTTGCCACTGTTGCTTCTGACGTTGGACAAAACCTCAGATTGAATATCTTCTATTCTCAGGACCCCCAAAAAATCCAAAAAAACAAACCCCTTATTTTTGGAGCACTGTGGGTGGGCTTTAAGGAGCTCTTGTTTTTGTTTTAAAACATTTGGTAAGAAGACGCTTGACTTTGAAATTTTATTTCCCTATGTACCAAATTGAGAGAGCTGACCTCCTGCCTCCATTCAGTCTACCTTGTCAACTTCCATTTTTAACTAAGTAATCAACTAGTTGACATAACTTTCTCATTTTAAAAGCAATCATATGGGAGTAATTTAGCCTTCTCTCTCTCTCTTTTTTATCAGGTTGAGTGTTAATTATTTTGATCTGCCTCTTGAATGGTGGCTCCAGAATAGTAATATTAGTCACAGCTGCTCTGGGGGTGCTCGACTCCAGATTCCTCAGTTCAGTCTCTTATACGTCACGAAACATTCTACAGAGTAAAATTATTTATTTCAATTCTAATTCTCAAACTCTTGTGTCCCCCCAATCCCTTAGGATAGTGAAATCCTTAGTACTGCACCCTTAACTGGTGACATGCTGTTCAAGAATCACCACCTAAACAATTGTATTTTATGCAGGAATAAGGATTCATTCAGCAAAGCAGGCTGTGCAAATTCTGCAGCTCTTAATGCAGTTCCAGTTCATTTGGAAGAGAATGGTGCCACGAGTTGAATGGTTGCATTATAATTCACTGTGCAGAGACGTATTTTAGAAATATTTTGACATCCTTTTCATGTCATTCTTTCTCAAATGCATCATAATGCTATGTTCGACTTCTCTGCTTAGCTCCCATTGTCTAATATGAATTCAGTATCATTTAAGACAGGTTCTAGTTATCTCATTGAAGTGACAGTGGTTCTGTGAGAACTGTAATTTAACAAAAATATAAGGAAAACAGGAACTGGGGTCAAAAGCCCCACAGGGTATAAAAAGGTCATAACCTTTCTCAGAGAAGGCAAATGTAACTGATATATTCATTTTTTAAAGGGCGTTTGATTTTGTGAAGGAACGCAGCAACAGGATTTCAAGCAAACACACAGCACTTACAGGGATTAATTTGTGTGCCTCACTGTGAGGAGATGAAAGGAATGGCTTTACACAACATTATTAATTTTATGTAAGATGAAATTAACTTCTGAGTTTTATAGAATGGTGAGGATTCTGATTTGTGGTACCTGCTGGGATTACTCTGTTTTTTAAGGTAGTGTCTACACTTAGACATGGGAACAAGGTTAAGAGGCTATGACAGTAAATTAGAATAATGTCAGGCGCCCCCCTCATCTATTGAAATAATTTTGTTTGTATTTTCCTCCAAGTGAAACTGACCCATCAAGCTTTTAGCTGTAGAGACGAGACCAGTTTGATTGACTTCTCTTGAAATAGTGCTGGAGATTGAGCCAGGACCCGGTTCATGATTGGCACATGTTCTACAATGGTGCCGCATTGCCTCCCAACAAGGATTTCACAAGTTGAATGCATGGCTTTAGATCTGAGTGCAGAGGAAAAGAACGACTTCCATACAGAGTGTGGAGACGTGGGACAGTGAGAGCCACTCTGTGGAGCTCCACACTGCCTTTAGAGTTTCTTCGTCAGGGAGCCTTGTTACCCTTTGCCAAGGGCCTTGATGGTGCTATTCAAATAATCAAAATTCAATTACTTCTATGTGCTGCCAGGAAAAAGAAATCAAACCAGTTCTCAACACCCTTCTAGATGATTCGTTTGAAGAGAAGATAGTGTGGAATTTAATGGGCTTTACCCTTTTGTTCCATAGAATCTCATGTATTCCAGGCTGGCCTCAGACTCACTATGTAGCTAAAGATGACCTTGAACTTTTCTAATTCTCTGATGTTACAAGTGTAAGCTGTGCTACACTTTGTAGTAATAAGGGCGGCAGGGCTGCGTTCCCAGCACCCCGGCCGCCTGCTCGGCTAGCTTATGCCCCAAAATAATTACACAGACACTGTATTCTTTTAAGCACTGCTTGGCCCTTTAGCTCTAGCACTTACAGGCTAATTCTCACATCCCGATCAACCCATCTCTAATAATCTGTGAGAACCGGTCTTACCGGGAAGATTCTAGCCTAGTCCATCCTGGGTTGGAGCTTCATGCCGTGTGTCTGCCCGGGAGCGGGGCATGGCGTCTCTCTCAGGCTTCTGCTCCTGAGAGGAGAGATGTTGAGACTCTGACCTCACTTCCTCTTCCTCCCAGCATTTTGTTCTGTTTACTCCACCCACAGGGCCAAGCAGTTTCTTTATTGGCCAATGACCTTCCTCCATCAACACTTTAGTGCTGAGGATGGATCCCCGGATGTCATGCATGGTAGGTATGCCTATTGAGCTATAGCCATGGCTGCCAATGTCACTCTTACTAGTCCCTTCTTGTAGTGTGTCCTGGCTTGAACTATAATTTATGGTCACATTAAGGGTATGAAATATTTAAAAATATTTTTCGTAAGTGCTTAGGGGGAAAAGCTTACAAGAACATTATATTACTTAGCGTAGCCTATTTGAAGAAGGTGATATCACTTTGGTTGATTCCCTGACTCAGCAGGTGCATACATCTTAAGAGATCAGGGGCAAAGAAGTCATATACATTGAGTCTCCCTACGCTGAAATTTTCAAAGCTTCTAAAGTGTGAAACCTTTTGAGCTCTGTCGTGATGCCGCAAGTGGAAGACACCACACCTGGTCTCATGACAGCTAGGTCACAGTCAAAATGCAAGCTCACCGAAAATACTGTATAAAATTGCTTCCAGGCATGTGTATTGTCAGGCGTAAATGAAATAAATGGGTTTGTGTGTAGACTTGGGTTTCATCCTCAAGATGTCTGACATGTATACAAATATTGCAAAATCTGGAAAGCTCTGCAATCTGAATTACTGCTGGTCCAGGTAGACATACTCAGCTTGTGCTGCATAACCAGAGGGATGGGTGGATGGAAGGATGGATAGATGAATAGATGTTAGATGATAAGTAGGTGGGTAGATAGGTGGGTGGATGGGTGGGTAGGTAGGTAAATAGATGGTAGATAGATTAACCAGAATAAAATGGTGTTGGGTTCTCATGATATGTTACCAACATGAACATCCCTATAAACGATAAAGTGAATATTTTCTTTGTGAGTTTCTTCCTAGGGAGCCCCAAAGCAGTAAAGAAGCACTCTATTTCATTGGTGCTTCGTTTTTTAAACCGAATGAAGTAGTATAGGCTAAAGTGTGAATTATGGTTTTGAGTGCAGTGATCAAAGATTACCTAGGGATCACCACAATACCCCAGTTGTACAGAATAGGTATTCGGGAATCAGATTTATGTGTTTACCATCACAGTATGTGGCTCAGTGGACTGGGGGCTGTAAGTCTGATTCCTGGACCGTGCTGGATAACCTTGAATCAGTCATTTAATTCTAGTGTGTCCCAAGGTCCTTTTTCAACTTTCTGAGACCTAAGGAGACGGAGGGTTGGGTTGGGAAAGTCAGTTGTTTCCTTTCTGGAGAGAAATCACTTGCCTTCTTTTGTGTTTTACTAGATAAAGCAGGAGAGGTCACGAGGACTTTAAAGAGCCTTAAGTTCCACCCTTTGCCCGGAGCATGAGAGACTCAGGATGGAGAATGAGTTCTTTGGCAAGAGTGTGCAGCCTAAGACTACTTAGGGTTAAGAAGGTCCAGGCATGTTTTTGCTGCCTGAACCTGGCTAGCCTGCAGGCCTGCAAGGGTTATTTTTAGTTCCAGGGCACTAGGGTGGGTCAGCTTCTTTTCCAGGGCAGCATAATTAACTGGAACTTTGAGTGGCAGGGCCCTCTGGGCAAGCTTTAAGTCAGGGCAGGATGAAGTCTCGGGCCAGCCCTGGTTGAGTCTAGGGAAACTTAGATATTTGGGCACCAGCAGCTAGGAATGTTTGCTTACTTACCAGGAGGACAGACTTGTCAAGTTAGCTAGCTGGATTAGCGGGTAGCAGTTTGTAACTACACTTTGAACAGTCTGTTTTCGGGGACATTGACAGAGAGGAACTGACGATCATAGATTTCAGTTAGAAAATACCTTCACTTCTAAAGTCCAGATTGGGGAGCTGGAATTTTCTTGGTCCTTGAAGAATGTCCTGGTATTTGAGGATGTGGAGCCCCAAGTGTATATCTGGATAGCAATGTGAACAGGTTCTGTTAATCTTCCCGACTTCCCTGGCAGTGGTAGGCTGAGCACTCACTAGAGTTAGTTGCATTTCCTTCATCGATTGCAATTAGTTTCCTGAGAATCAGAATCTTTTAAAAGAAAAATTACCTAGGGTACCTTTTAGATGGAAATCAGGAAAGGTGGCTGTAGTTCTAGTTGCTCAGGAAATTCTGAGGCAGGAGAATTCCCTTCAGACTGGAAATATGTTAGCCTGAACAACATAGTGAGATCCATGACTTTATAAAAGTATAGTAGAGGTTAAAAGAGTCCATAGGAGAGAGGCGCAGCGGCGGCGGCGCCAGACGCACAGAGGCGCAGCGGCGGCGGCGCCAGACGCACAGAGGCGCAGCGGCGGCGGCGCCAGACGCACAGAGGCGCAGCGGCGGCGGCGCCAGACGCACAGAGGCGCAGCGGCGGCGGCGCCAGACGCACAGAGGCGCAGCGGCGGCGGCGCCAGACGCACAGAGGCGCAGCGGCGGCGGCGCCAGACGCACAGAGGCGCAGCGGCGGCGGCGCCAGACGCACAGAGGCGCAGCGGCGGCGGCGCCAGACGCACAGAGGCGCAGCGGCGGCGGCGCCAGACGCACAGAGGCGCAGCGGCGGCGGCGCCAGACGCACAGAGGCGCAGCGGCGGCGGCGCCAGACGCACAGAGGCGCAGCGGCGGCGGCGCCAGACGCACAGAGGCGCAGCGGCGGCGGCGCCAGACGCGGCGCAGCGGCGGCGGCGCCAGACGCGGCGCAGCGGCGGCGGCGCCAGACGCGGCGCAGCGGCGGCGGCGCCAGACGCGGCGCAGCGGCGGCGGCGCCAGACGCGGCGCAGCGGCGGCGGCGCCAGACGCGGCGCAGCGGCGGCGGCGCCAGACGCGGCGCAGCGGCGGCGGCGCCAGACGCGGCGCAGCGGCGGCGGCGCCAGACGCGGCGCAGCGGCGGCGGCGCCAGACGCGGCGCAGCGGCGGCGGCGCCAGACGCGGCGCAGCGGCGGCGGCGCCAGACGCGGCGCAGCGGCGGCGGCGCCAGACGCGGCGCAGCGGCGGCGGCGCCAGACGCGGCGCAGCGGCGGCGGCGCCAGACGCGGCGCAGCGGCGGCGGCGCCAGACGCGGCGCAGCGGCGGCGGCGCCAGACGCGGCGCAGCGGCGGCGGCGCCAGACGCGGCGCAGCGGCGGCGGCAGCACGGCGGTGGCGCCAGACGCGGCTGAGCGGTGGCCAGACCCAAGCAGCTGGGACAGGCTGCAATAAGGAGAGCAGATCGCCCTACTACAATTGAATCAAAGAGGTAGGCCTTTGGTTGGCCAGGTCACTGGCACAAGGGGAGCCTGGTCCTGTCCTGAAGATCCTTCGGAGGGGTGAGAGGGTTCTTGGCCTGCAGCAGGAACCACAAAAGAGAGTGAGGGCATTTTGTAAGCGGAGCCCTTGGCCAGCAGGGAAACCTGATCCGGTTTCTAAAGGATCCATTGGATAGGATCAATAGGAGGAGATGGGCAGGCGCCAAGGCAAGAACTCACCCAATAATCCGAAAAACAACATGAAAACATCAGAACCCAATGATCTTACAACAGAAGTATTTGAACAACCTAACACAGAAGAAGTGGAAAAAATCGACTTTATGAAGATAATAGAGTCCCTTAAACAACATGTAAAAAATGCCCTTATAGAAATGGATGAGAAGTACAACAAAAAGTTTGAAGAAATGAGTAAATACGTACATGATACCCTGGGAAACCAAGAAAAAACCATCAAACAGGTAATGGAAACAGTTCAAGAATTGAAAACTGAAATGAAGGCAAAGAAGAAAATACAAACTGAGGACCAGCTGGATATGGAAAATCTAGGCCAACGAGCTGAGTCTACAGAAACAAGCATAATCAATAGAATCCAAGAGCTAGAAGAAAGACTCTCAGATGCTGAGGACACCATAGAGAAAATAAACGAACAGATCAAAGAAAACAGCAAAGCCAACAAATTCTCAACACAAAACATTCAGGAACTATGGGACACAATAAAAAAACCAAACCTAAGAATAATAGGAATAGAAGAAGGAGAAGAGTCACAGCTCAAAGGCTCAGAAAATATTTTCAACAAAATTATGGAAGAAAACTTTCCCAACTTAAAGAAAGATATTCATTTAAATATTCAAGAAGCATACAGAACACCAAACAGACTGGATCAAAGAAAAACATCTCCTCGCCATATAATAATCAAAACACAAAATATACAGGTTAAAGAAAGAATATTAAGAGCTGCAAAAGAAAAAGGGCAAGTAACTTATAAAGGTAAACCGATCAGACTTACACCTGACTTCTCGATGGAAACTATGAAAGCCAGAAGGTCCTGGATAGAGGTTCTGCAGAAGCTAAGAGACCATGGATGCAAACCCAAACTACTATACCCAGCCAAGCTATCGTTCACTATCAACGGAGAAAACAAGACATTCCAGGATAAGAACAAATTTAAACAATACGTAGCCACAAATCCAGCCCTACAGAAAGTAATAGAAGGAAAATCGCAACCCAAGGAATCCACCACTGCCAACACTGCCTACAATAACCCAGGCATCTAATGGCCCTTCACGAGCACATCTCAAAGAAAGGAGACACACAATCTCTACTACCAAAAGCAATAAGAATAACCGGAGTAAACAACCACTGGTCATTAATATCACTTAATATTAATGGGCTCAATTCACCTATAAAAAGGCACAGGCTAAAAGATTGGATACGAAAACAGGATCCAACATTCTGCTGTTTGCAAGAAACACATCTCAACCACAAAGACAGGCACCTACTCAGAGTAAAGGGTTGGGAAAAGGTGTTTCAAGCAAATGGTCCTAAGAAAAAAGCAGGTGTGGCCATACTAATTTCTAACAAAACTGACTTCAAACTAAAATCAATCAGAAGAGACCGAGACGGTCACTTTATACTCATAACAGGAACAATTCTTCAGGAGGACGTCTCAATCCTGAATATATACGCCCCCAATATAAAAGCACCTACTTATGTAAAAGAAATATTACTAGAACTCAAGACAGACATCAAACCACACACACTAGTAGTAGGAGACTTCAACACACCTCTCTCTCCAAGGGACAGGTCAATCAGACAGAAACCTAATAGAGAATTAAGAGAATTATTGGAGGTAATGAAGCAAATGGACTTAACAGACATCTATAGAACATTCCACCCAAATAGGAAAGAATATACCTTCTTCTCTGCTGCTCATGGAACCTTCTCAAAAATTGACCACATACTCGGAAACAAAGGAAACCTCCACAGATACAAAAAAATCTCAGTGTCCACCTGTGTCTTATCAGATCATCACGGATTAAAGTTAGAAGGCAACAACCACGCTGCCCCCAAAAAACCGACAAACTCATGGAAACTGAACAGTCAACTACTGAACCACGCCTGGGTCAAGGAAGAAATCAAGAAAGAAATTAAAGTCTTCCTTGAATTTAATGAAAATAAAGGGACAACATACTCAAACCTATGGGACACAATGAAAGCAGTGCTAAGAGGAAAGTTCATAGCACTAAGTGCCCACTTAAAGAAAACGGAGAATGCATACATTGGGGACTTAAAAACACACCTGAAAGCTCTAGAAAAAAAAGAAGCAGACGTGCCCAGGAGAAGTAGAAGACTGGAAATAATAAAACTGAGGGCTGAAATCAACAAAATAGAAACACAGAAAACAGTCCAAAGAATCAATGAAACAAAAAGCTGGTTCTTGGAGAAAATCAACAAGATCGACAAACCCCTATCCAAACTAATTAAACGACAGAGAGAGAACACGCAAATAAATAAGATCAGAAATGAAAAGGGGGACATAACCACAGACACAGAGGAAATTCAGAGAATCATTAGATCTTACTACAAAAGCCTGTATGCCACAAAACTGGAAAATACAAAAGAAATGGACATTTTTTTAAATAAGTATCATATACCAAAGCTAAACCAAGACCAGGTGAATGATCTAAATAGACCGGTTTCTCGCGAAGAATTAGAAATGGTTATCAAAAATCTCCCTTCGAAAAAAAGCCCAGGACCAGATGGTTTCAATGCAGAATTCTACCACAACTTCCAAGAAGAATTAATACCTATACTCCTTAAGGTATTTCACAATATAGAATCAGAAGAGTCATTGCCAAATTCCTTTTATGAAGCTACAGTTACCCTGATACCAAAACCACAAAAAGACCCAACCAAGAAAGAGAATTACAGACCGATCTCACTCATGAACATCGACGCAAAAATCTTCAATAAAATACTGGCAAACCGAATCCAAGAACACATAAGAAAAATTATCCATTATGATCAAGTAGGCTTCATCCCAGAGATGCAGGGCTGGTTCAACATACGCAAATCTATCAATGTAATCCACCATATAAATAAACTGAAAGAAAAAAACCATATGATCATTTCACTAGATGCGGAAAAAGCATTCGACAAAATTCAACACCCCTTTATGATAAAGGTCTTGGAGAGAATAGGGATACAAGGGTCCTACCTAAATATAATAAAAGCTATTTACAGCAAGCCAACAGCTAACATTAAATTGAACGGAGAAAAACTCAAAGCCATCCCACTAAAATCAGGAACACGACAAGGATGTCCACTCTCGCCATACCTCTTCAATATAGTGCTTGAAATTCTAGCAATAGCAATAAGACAACATAAGGAGATCAAGGGGATTCGTATTGGAAAGGAAGAAGTTAAGCTTTCGTTATTTGCAGATGATATGATAGTGTACATAAGCGACCCCAAAAATTCTACCAAAGAACTCCTACAGCTGATAAACAGCTTTAGTAACGTGGCAGGATACAAGATCAACTCCAAAAAATCAGTTGCCTTCCTATACACCAAGGATAAGGAAGCAGAGAGGGAAATCAGAGAAGCATCACCTTTCACGATAGCCACAAATAGCATAAAATACCTTGGGGTAACCCTGACCAAGGAAGTGAAAGATCTACTTGACAAGAACTATAAGTCTTTGAAGAAAGAAATTGAAGAAGACACCAGAAAATGGAAAGACCTCCCCTGCTCTTGGATTGGGAGGACCAACATAGTAAAAATGGCAATTCTACCAAAAGCAATCTATAGATTCAATGCAATCCCCATCAAAATCCCATCAAAATTCTTCACAGATCTGGAGAAGACAATAATCAACTTTATATGGAAAAACAAAAAACCCAGGATAGCCAAAACAATCTTATACAATAAAGGATTGTCTGGAGGCATTACCATCCCTGACTTCAAACTCTATTACAGAGCTACAGTATTGAAAACAGCTTGGTATTGGCATAAAAACAGAGAAGTCGACCAATGGAATCGAATAGAAGACCCTGACATTAACCCACAAACCTATGAACACCTGATCTTCGATAAAGGAGCTAAAAGTATACAATGGAAAAAAGAGAGCATCTTCAACAAATGGTGCTGGCAAAACTGGATGTCAATCTGTAGAAGAATGAAAATAGATCCATATCTATCACCATGCACAAAACTCAAATCCAAATGGATTAAAGACCTCAATATCAGTCCGAACACACTGAACCTGATAGAAGATAAAGTGGGAAGTACTCTACAGCACATGGGCACAGGAGACCACTTCCTATGTATAACCCCAGAAGCACAGACACTAAGGGCATCATTGAATAAATGGGACTTCCTGAGGCTGAGAAGCTTCTGTAAAGCAAAGGACACTGTCACTAAGACAAAAAGACAACCCACTGACTGGGAGAAGATCTTCACCAACCCTGCAACTGACAAAGGTTTGATCTCCAAAATATATAAAGAACTCAAGAAACTAGACCGTAAAAGGCTAATCAACCCAATTATAAAATGGGGCACTGATCTGAACAGAGAATTCTCAACAGAAGAACTTCAAATGGCCAAAAGACACTTAAGGTCATGCTCAACTTCCTTAGCGATCAGGGAAATGCAAATCAAGACAACTTTAAGATACCACCTTACACCTGTCAGAATGGCTAAAATCAAAAACACCAATGAGAGCCTTTGCTGGAGAGGTTGTGGAGAAAGGGGTACACTCACCCATTGCTGGTGGGAATGCAAACTTGTGCAACCACTCTGGAAAGCAGTGTTTCGGTTTCTCAGGAAATTCGGGATCAACCTACCCCTGGATCCAGCAATACCACTCTTGGGAATATACCCAAGAGAGGCCCTATCATACAACAAAAGTATATGCTCAACTATGTTCATGGCAGCATTGTTTGTAATAGCCAGAACCTGGAAACAACCTAGATGCCCTTCAACGGAAGAATGGATGAAGAAAGTATGGAATATATACATATTAGAGTATTACTCAGCAGTAAAAAACAAGGACTTCTTGAATTTTGCATACAAATGGATGGAAATAGAAAACACTATCCTGAGTGAGGTAAGCCAGACCCAAAAAGAAGAACATGGGATGTACTCACTCATATTTGGTTTCTAGCCATAAATAAAGGACATTGAGCCTATAATTCATGTTCCTAGAGAAGCTAAATAAGGTGAATCCAAAGACAAACACATAGGCATCCTCAGGAATATTAACCTTCATCAGGCGATGAAAGGAGACAGAGACAGAGACCCACACGGGAGCACCGGACAGAAATCTCAAGGTCCAAATCAGGAGCAGAAGGAGACGGAGCACGAGCAAGGAACTCAGGACCACGAGGGGTGCACCCACACACTAAGACAATGGGGATGTTCTATTGGGATCTCACCAAGGCCAGCTGGCCTAGGTCTGAAAAAGCATGGGATAAATCCAGACTAGCTGAACATAGCGGACAATGAGGAATACTGAGAACTCAAGAACAATTGCAGAGGGTTTTTGATCCTACTGCACGTACTGGCTTTGTGGGAGCCTAGGCAGTTTGAATGCTCACCTTAGGAGACCTGGATAGAGGTGGGCAGTCCTTGGGCTTCCCACAGGTCAGGGAACCCTGATTGCTCTTCGAGCAGATGGGGGGGGGGGACTTGATCGGGGGAGGGGGAGGGAAATGGGAAGCGGTTGTGGGGACGAGGCAGAAATTCTTAATAAATAAATAAATTAAAATAAAAAAAAAAAAAAAAAAAAAAAAACAGCAAAAAAAAAAAAAAAAAAAAAAAAAAAAAAAAAAAAAAAGAGTCCATAGGACATCTGTTTTGATGGGAAAACAGCCCTCATCTTAACAGGTAAGAATTATATATATATATATATATATATATATATATATATATATATATATAATTTTATGGAGTTGATCCTGGGGACCCACTTCTTAAGCATCTTTTGATTATTATTTTGAAACTATCTCTACCATTCATAGGCTAAGAACCATGGACCTGAACCATTAAAAACATACGTTTATGCTTTCGTAAAATAACACTTGGAATTTGGCCTTGAACCTTGACACTGTGATCTAGAATGGTTTTTTACTTTCAGCCATCATCCCAGTACATACCTTATTTATGCCGTCATGGTGCCCTCTTGACCTCTGAAACCTACGAGGCCAGGTGATAAGGACTTGAGATGGCCATTGTGATAGCATGTCCATGCTTGGAGGCAGATGACTCTCCAGCTGCTGGAACGCCCTTTCTGTTCCGCTCCTGAGGGCTTGCTTATTATCTTCCCTGTCTGTCAGCTCTGAACCCATTGCCCTCTAACCTGTCAACTACTATGGGCTGTCGCTCCACCTTTCTGCAGAGAAGTGTGAGACAGCTGCAGCTGTTTAGGAAAGTCGAGTATTATGGAAACAATACATAGTCGCAAGTTTTAACAGGCCCGTTTCCTTGTGTGTTTTCTCCTCCTTCCCTCATCAGTCCGGAGGTTTTGAAAGTCTTTTTGGGGGCGGAGGGGAAATAAAGTGATTGTAGGTTTGGCTTGTGTAAGGGAGGTGGAGATTCCTGAGACATTAGTGTTCCCGAGACTCTTCCGTATTTTTGCGTGTATCCAGCATCTGAAGAAAATCTAAAATTTTTGAGTATGTTGGAGATGTTAGAAGATCTGCTCTGGGCAGGGACAGTCAAGATAGCCAGATCTCAAATCTAGCTGCTGCTTGGGCAGATCATCTAAATTCCAGCTTCAGCTTGGTAAGATTGGCAAGAAAGGGTTGGAAATGGAGGTAGCCAGGGATGGGTTGGCACAAAGAGACGTACTAGACTCAACTCCTCAAGCATGCTCAGTTTTCTCTTGGGCATTTTTTAGTAGAACAATAAACTCTTGTTGATGCTCTAGAGACCGAGAGAGGACAACACATGGAGAGGCAGGAGAGCAAGCATGAAGGTGTAAGAGGGCGAAGCTGTTGAAAGTTGAAAGTTTGAACAATTAGGTGGAAACCATGGCATAGCCACCAAGACGGCAGCTGAAAGAAATGAAAAGACTAAGTAAAAGAGAAATTTTGGAAGTTAAAAGAAAAAAAAAAACCTTCCTTGGCTATAGGGCTAAAATTCCACCACTGTAATCAGGGGAAATGCTCTGCCCAGCAACTGAATTAATGAATAAAAAGATTTTCAGGGTGAAAAGAAACCAGCAAGTTCTATGGCTTTCCTCAGAAAGGCCAGTTACTGCCTCCCACCATCTTTGGAGAAGGACATTCAATCCTCCCATGCCAGTCTCCTAAAATAGATTGATCACGTTTGCACTCCCTGTGTCCTGAGAGTGTCTTGATATAGCCGTAGACTATCTTGAATTGCTTAGTGACCAGGAAGCCCATTTTTGAGCTGTGTTCGGAACCTGGATATTCTTAGATTTTCAGCTGCATTCATGGCTAGATTGCTTGGGGATAATTTGTTGTGTTCTGATCCCGAGAGCTGATTATGTGTTCCCTTTACCGTTTTTGAAAGATGTAATTCACCTGGAAGTTGCCAAGGGCGTGTGTGTGGGGGGGTCCTGCTTCTTACCGGTTCATTCTGCTTTTTACAATGATGTGTGTGTGTGTTGAAAACAGGAAGTCGTGACTAAAATTAAGGATGTTTTCTTACTTGAGGGATTAAAACCCTTGTTTTGGAGTGGTTTGTGTTTTGGCCCTTGCTCCCGATTTAAATGATGTTGTTGTCTATGGTCCCTTGAGTAGTAGGAATGTCAGCTTGTGGAGAGCAGTTGGTGACAAGTTTCTGGCATTTGCCCACGATGTCTGTGGAGAGCAGTTTTTCACAGAGAGAGATTGATGGTTTGTACCTTCAGCAACCCACTCCCAGAAAGATGCCTGAGAAGATTGTAGCCTTATCACAGTAGTGAGGTGCTTGTTGTGACTTTGGAGACTCTTAATTTAAGGTTTCAGGCTTCCAAAGAAGTTCCTACCATTTTGTCCTACATCAGACTAAAGGAAAATAATATATAGCATAAACATGTTAGCATAAACATGTTTGAAATAAAGGAAAGGCTTTTGTGAAGAGACATGTGTTCATAGCAGCCTTAGGCCAATGTAAATATGGGCTACTTAGATATCACCCAATAAATGTCTTAACAAAATGATATACCCTCGCAACAGAACATTAGGTAGCTACGAAAAGGAATAAAGTGCTGATCCATGGTGTGGCTTGGACGAACTTTTCAAGCACGATGCTTTGAGGGGGAAGGTCCTTTCAGGGTGACTGCAGTGTGCATGGTTCCTTTTAATGATCTATGTAGAAAAAGGCTAAGCAGACCCACAGCGGCAGAAAATTGGCAAGTACGTGTCTAAGGCAGGTGCATGGAGGGAAGATGATTGCTAGCAGGCTGGCGCTTCTATTGTTGGCGATGGAAATGCTTTGAGCCTGGTGATAGATAGCCTTGTGAGCAAACTTAAAAGTCAAAGAACTATACATCGACTATGGATACATGGCGAGTTACATTTTAATTCGAAACCATGTCAGATGTGGCAAGCAAGCAACATACCCAAAGCGCATTCCTCTTCCCCTTTTTGATCGGCAGTAGTCTAATGTCTAGTATTAGCTAATGTGGGCTAATCAAAAGTTACGCAGGCTGGACAGGTGAGCTGCCTCAGTGGTTAAGATCACTGGATTCCCCTTCCAGAGGACGTGGGTTAGATTCCTATACCCATGTGGCAGACCACAACTGTCCGGAATTCCAGTTCCAGAGGAATCCCATCCCCTCTGTTGTGGCTCCCAAGTTGGAGGACACGGGACCAAGGTGTGCTCATCCTGACTGAAGATGCTTACATTGTCAACTTTGGATAAGTTTACTTCCACTTGCCTCTATAACTTCTTAAGGAAGTTCATCTTCAGGTGTTAGACTCCATCTGTGTCTCAGTGGTTCGAAACCCAGAGAGCAGTCATTCACAGAAGACATGAAGGGCGATATTGAGAGGTAAGTGAAGGAAAAGGGAAAGTCACCCATTTTCATTTGACAAAAGTCGACTATTTAGGGGAGGGAGAGACAGAATGGAGACACGCCTTTCAAAGCAAAAAATAAAACCTACCCCTCAGTGTAGTGTAGTTCAAACAGGCAGGCGTTTCCAGCTGCCACCACCGTTTGCCCCCTCCTCTGCCGCTAGCCTGGCTCTCATATCTGACTCACCTATTTTCCCTGGTAGGAGCAGCTGTGGAGTGGTGGGAGTTTGAGAGGAGGAGGCAGGAAGCGCCGAGGACCACAGCAGTGCTCATTCTTCCCTGGCGGAGGGAACAAGGAGTTGACAAGCTTTCACTGAAAAGTCAGCATTGTGCGGCTTCTCGTGAAATAAAGACTGTGTGCCATCCCAGAAGGCTGTTTTCAGGACAGCGCTCACAGAGGATGTTTGTTCCTTCCAGAAAGGCTGGCAGGGCTGTAAGCTTTTCATCCCTCCTGTAGCGAGGCATTACTCTGGAGCTTTTAGTGTCTGATCCTGCTAAGAAGTAGGGAATGTTAAGAGGACATTGTTCTCCAGAAGCAGTCTCCAAATATCAGCGCTAATGCATGACCACACATCCATCCATTTATGAAATGCCTTCTGAGATTGGGAATAGTGATGGGTTATGCCCAAGTTCGGGCTTATGTCAAGGCAATTTAAAACTATAAAACTAGTCGTAACTCACTCATTCCCTTATAGAACATTTGTATCGTGTCTGTGTTTTATGGAGGTTCCAGGCAGGGCATGTGACAGTTCGTATAGTGACATTTGCCGAACGTAAAAGAGTGGCTCGCTGTTTTCTTTCCTGCCCCTTTTCTTGTCCACATTCTTGAAGTTGAAGGTCCTTGCCTCCATCATGTGGAATTTAGAGTCCCCTTTCTCCAAATTCAGTGTCAGCATCACTTTCTCCTTGACTTTGTGGGGGCTTTTCTGTGTACAGGAATGTGACCAATATAATGTCTGCAGTTTTTTTTTTGTTTGTTTTTTTTTTTTTGAGAAACTACTCTTTAGTCCTTAATGTCACCTGGTTACCATTTTGTTCCCTGGAGCACTTGGTCCATTCCACAGCGACTGTGGGCATGTAGTTTGGGGGCTGGCTCAGTCCTCTGAAGCACTGTTTTCTCGCAGTGTTCCTGCGTGTGTAGGTTCTGCTCGATTTCCCCATGCCCAAGTTGCCTCAAGAGAAGTGCATTTAGCAGATGTAACATGTGTTCAGCAGACTTTTCTCTACCCACATGGGAAATTGTGTGTTTTAAGAAATAGTTTGAACCCGTCGAGAGAAACCTTAATTTCATATTCACTTAGCCCTCTTCTAAATCTTTGGGGATTAATATCTCTTTTGTCAATATGAACCAGTAAAACCATTTGATGCACCTAGGAAGGAGTAACAATCTTATTTTACCAGACTGTCTTCAATGTTGTGTCTCTGGCAAGGATACTACACTCAGGAAGAAGGATCATGAATGTTCCCCTTGAAACAGTTGTTCAGAGATTACGAATGTACACCAAGCAAACCAGTTTTCCTTACAAATTCCTCCCATACCATTTTCTCCAAACATGTCTAGGACTTTATCATGTGTTGATCTTACACTTGTGGCTTTAAAATTGTCTTGGCAGGATGGTTCAGTGGTTAAAGGCCTTTGCCGCCAAGCCTTATGACCCAAATTGGATTCCTAGGATCCACAGGGTAGAAGCAGAGAACCAGCCCCTCCCACTTTTCCTCTGACATCCAAGGACATTTGTGCCCACACACATGCATATGTGCATGCACAGTCAAATATAAACATATAATTGCAATACATAAATAAAACATTACCTTACAGGGGTGATGAAATGGCTCAGACAATAAGGGCACTTGCTGCCAAGCCTAACCTACCTGAGTTCAATCCTAAGACCTCATGTGTTGGAAAGAAAGAAGAACCAATGCCAGCGAGTTCTCTGACTTGTGTGTACGTGTATATTGGAACATGCAAACATGTGAGCATGAGCATGCACATACTCAAAAGAAACAAAGACATTGAAAAAAGTGGTGTCCTAGCAGCATGGAGAAGTGGGTCCAGGAGGGTCAGGATCAGGTGGGACCCTGTCTCAGCCTCTTTTTAAAATCAAGCCAGGCGGTGGTGGTGCGAGCCTTTAATCCCAGCACTCGGGAGGCAGAGGCAGTTGGATCTCTATGAGTTTGAGGTCAACTTGGTCTACAGAGCTAGTTTCAGGACAGCTAGGACTGTTACACAGAGAAACCCTGTCTCGAAAGATCAAAATAAAAAAAAGCCAAAACCAACCCCCCAAGCCCCCAAACCAGAACCACCTTTTGTACTTTTGCTAAGGGTATAGGCTCAGTGCTATAGCACCTAGGTAGCTTGTGTCAGGCCCTGAGTTTATCTCCAGTAAGCTATTTTTCTCTCTCTGAAAAAAAAAGCTTTGCATAAGTTTTTTTTTGTTTCAGAAAATTACCCTTTTATGTAGCAAATTGTCTTTCAAAATGTCTTAAACATTTTCCATTAAAATGTTTCTAAAGTATTTGTTCTCCCACCCTATTAAAAAGATAGAAACACAATCTGTTAAAAAGGACTTGAGGTCATCATTATGAAAATCGGCTAACAAATGCTGTTATAATGCAGTAATGGCCTTAGGGCTCTTTGAAGTATGAGCAACTATGTGCCCCTAAGCTAAGTGGCCCCAGACTGTTCTGCTGCTGTTGCTTTTGCCTTCCTTTTCAGCTGTCACTTCTGCTGTCATTGATTTGGGTCCACTCTTTGTCCCTTTTAAACCCAGGGCCGGACTGAATGTCTAGAAATCAGATGGCAGAGTTGGTTAAATATGCAACTGGGGTATTTGTGTGCAGAAGAAAAGGCTGTGCCCCAGAGGGTGGCTTCAGTCCTCTACCGTACATTTCACAGGCTGACTGTTTCTTTTGCCCCATTTCCTCTGGGGAGGGGTGTTTGAGGGGTGAGACCAAGGCTTGCTTTGTGTGTTGGTTCGTCCCCAAGTCTGAATTGATGCTATAATCCTGGGTTGTTTTTGAGTATCTTTAAACATTGCAGGAAAGGATGCAAAGAGCACATTACTTAGTGGTTCATCTTAATATTTTCCTGTATTGAGTCTTAGTTTCTTACTGTGTGCCTTTTCTAGCTTCTTTAAAGACTGGTCGTTTCCTTGAATTTCTCCAAATTTTCCTTCTCTTGTTTTTAACTGTATTTTTTAAAGAAGCTTCAGTGAGAAATATCAGCAGCCTGTGCCAGCACCTTCTATTGTGTTTTTAGTGCTCTTCACAAACTGCCCTGAATCCGTATACTCTCCATGCTCCACCCATTCCAATAGCTCAGGGTTATTAAGTGAGCACGAGTTGTCCCCCCTGCTAAAATACTGGTTCCCGCTTCCCCACTAAGCTTTCATTTTGCAAGTGTGCAGCGATTTCAACTTTCTTGTAAAGTTCACCAGCCTGCTTGATATGGAAATGAGTCCCACTGGTTTCTACTTCCCAGGGTCCCTTCTGGAACCCTTCTTATGAATAGGAATCACACTGACAAGCACCAGTCTCTTCGGGCACAGTAGCTGTTTGTAAAGACAGTCTATATTTGTTGGCCAAAACAATTTCACCCTTGAGTTACCTCAAAACTGGCTGGTGGATGCCATCTGGTCCCAGTGATTTATCAACTCCTGGGTGGGTGACGCCATGCGGAGCATCGTGTTTACCACTGTTTGATCCAGTACCAGGGTTCTGGTTGGAGAATTTGAATCTCCTTACCAGACAAAGATGTCATTCAGTCTCTTGACCATCTCCTTTCCTTTAAGTGGCTTCTTCCCTTTGATGAGGGATGGGTGGCAGATAGATAGATAGATAGATAGATAGATAGATAGATACAGACAGACAGACAGACAGACAGAAACAGATGCATACACTCAGGTTAACTTTGGAATCTCTATAGAAGTTGCCCCTGTCTAGTGTTGATTTTATGTTTGACCTGCTAGGCCTTCTGGGTTGTTTTTTTTATTCCTAATCTTAAATGGCTTTTATTTAAAAATATCATAACTGATTCCTGCATTTTCTTAAAGAATTTTAACATGTATTTATTGTGTGTATGCATGTGTGTATCTATGTGCATGTGAGTACGCATGTGGAGGTCAAAGGACAGTTTGTTGACATATGTTCTCTTTCTACCATGTGGGTCTCAGAGCTAACTCAAGTAGTCAGGTTTGGCAGCAAATACCTCTAGCTACTGAACCATCTCTTTGGCCTGTCTTCTGCTTTTTGAATACATTGAAAGTCCTTTTTTTCTCTCCAGCGTACACCCTCAAAACCTATATACTTGGGAACCCTTAAATCCAAGGCCCTGTATATGCACCCCCACTCCATGATTCTTTTTTGAATATTTTTATTTTTAATTATGTGTTAATGTATGTAGAGTGGGTTATGTGCACATGGGAATCCTGAAGCAGGTGTAGAGTCCCCGGGGCACTATACTTTTCTCCTGTTATATTGTTGAGTTTAGCAATGCTGTTGTCATAATCACATGATTGTTTATCCAGTTACTTGGTGCCCCAAGCCCTATATAATACTTGGTGATGTAGGATGTCCTTCTGTATATGTGTTGTTTTTATTGGTTAATGAATAAAGCTGTTTCAGCCAATGGCTTAACAGAGTAAAGCCAGAGTAAAGCCAGGTGGGAAATCTGAACAGAGTTAGAGAGAGTAGGCTGAGTCAGGAAAATGCCATGTAGCTGCCAAAGGAGACAAATGCCGGAACCTTACCAGTAGGCCACACCTTCATGATGATACATACAGTAATAGAAATGGTTTAATTTAAGGTGTAAGAGCTAGCTAGGAATACACCTAAGCCATTGACCAAACAGTGTTATAGTTAATATAGTTTCTGTGTGATTATTCGGGTCTGGCCAGCTGGGAAACAAGGCAGTCTCTGTCTACAACTTGGGATCAAGGCCATGGTATTTCTGAGGCCACCTGCCCTTGCATATGCCTATGAATCTTAGGCACAAACAGGAGAGGGTAATGGAAGGAAAATCAGTAGTAATAAGTAGAAGAACACCTCCTGGACAGACAAGGCAAAAAGAAGAGTATAAGGAAGTGATCAGGCAATAAGCTGACAGATGCTCTGAGGTACGTAAACTCTCATCAGCATCATCATCAAAAAAAAAAGGTGCTTATATGCTTCCCAATTGTGTGGAGAGCTGTCATTTCCATCTTTGTTCTCCTTTCCTTTGATGTGATAAGGAACAAGCGCCCTTCATCTCAGGGTGTTTTATTTATTTATATTTTTAGTTTTTATTTGACGTATTTATCTTTAGTAGACAGTCTGAATTTCTGAATGACCTGCTTTTTTACTTCATAGAATGAAGTATTCTTTCAACAAAATGATTGCTATTAGAAAGAAATTGATCATTTGTCAGGGCAGTGCAGTAGATACATTTTTTTTTTGCAGGCAAATTTTAAAAGATCATGTGCATATTTAAGATAACAGAAGTATCTTTTTATTCTCTTTAGTTTTATTTACAAGTAAGAATATGCTAGGATTCATGAAAAGTATGTAGAAATACTTGGATATTGACACAACGTTTATTCTCTAATATATTAGGTCAGACTGTGAAATAGCTGATATGTGAGTTGACTTGCTTTTCAAGACAGGGTTTCTTTGTATAACAGCCCTAACTGTAGGTAGTGTCTCTATATAGCCTTGGATGTCCTAGATCTCTATGTAGACCATGCTGGCCTCGAACTCAAAGATCCGCCTGCCTCTGCCTTCCAAGTGCTGGGATCAAAGGTGTGCGCCACCACTGAGCTTTTGATGTTGTTGTTACATTTCTCATCGTTGTGGCAAGAATACTTGACAAGCCTCTTAAGGAAAAGATTATTTTGGCCAACAGTTTGGCAGTAGCCATCATGTAGGAGAAGGCATTGCAGCGGCAGGAGCATGAAGGATGCTGGCCACACTGCATCCACAGTTAAGAAGCTGAGAAAGAAAGCCAGGCAAGTGCTGGTCCTCAGTCTGCTTTCTCGTTTTTATTCAGTCTGGCACCTTAGCCCCTGGGATGGTGCCACCTGCATTCAGGACCATTCTTTTCTCTTTTCACCTTTCTGGAGACCCTCATGGACAAGCCCACGAGTGTTTCCATGGAGATTATAAAGTCAGTCAAGTTGACAACCAAAATCAGGCATCATAGACCCTGAGATAATTTATTATATTTGTAGCCAAAAATTATAGAATCACTAAGATTTATAACATAATAATGAAACAATGAAATTTTATAATAGGACTCTGCCCTTTGTCTTATTTGACAAACCCATCATTCGGCTAAGTGGAAGCTCAGATTTTGTGCTGCCCAGCCTCTGTATGTGTATACAGCTCTCTCTCTCTCTCTCTCTCTCTCTCTCTCTCTCTCTCTCTCTCTCTCTCTGTGTGTGTGTGTGTGTGTGTGTGTGTGCTCCTGTTTGTGTTTACACATGTGTGGAGGCCAGAGATCAATGTCAGGTATCTTCCTCTATTATGTTCTGCTTTATAATTTTCTCTGGACTGAGAGGCTCTCATTGAACCTAGACCTCAATAATTGAGCAAAGCTAGCTGACCAGAAAGCCTCAGGCATCTTACTGTCCCCACCTTTCTAGCCCCAGGGTTTTAAATACACATATCCTTGGGGATATACCTGTGCAGCAAGCAGTTTATACTGAGCTGTCCCCAAGTTCATTTCCAAGTTCATCTGTTTACATGACTGTACTATTAACCCAGTAGAGTAGTTGTCAAAGTCCACCAGCTCACCAGGTTTTCATTGCTATGATGAAATCTCTGAGGCAGGCAGGCTTTCTAAAGGAAACTAGTTATATTAATTCTAGAGTTCTGGAGATTCAAGGCATGGTGCTGATCTCAGCTCTGTCTAAGACCTTTTGCAGATGGTGCCTCAGAGTGAGTAGCCTGTGGAGGAGGAAGTTTCTCACACTGGAAGTCAGAGGCTGGATTTTCATAATCTTCCTAGAGTCTACCAAGTGACCTTCTCCTAGGCGCCTCCTGTTAAAGTTTCACCTCAACCGTGCCACAGTAGCAAGCATGTCTCTAACATATGCGCCCTGGGAGACAACCAAAAACTATATTCAGACCATAACAGCCAATTGGTATTTATGGTGGGTTATGTTCATTGTCGTATATTTAAAACCAAAAGCATAAACATGTTTTCTATATAGCCTAGTTGAACTCGTTCTGTTTTGAGCAATCAAGTTGCAAAAATCAATACACTGCTGGGCATAGATAGGTTGGCCTTAGCTTTTGAAAGGGTCCTTACTGTCCGGCACTGAGACTGAGAAAACTGGGTATAGTAAATTACATGCTGCTGCAGCCCTGCTTACACTGTAGGATTGTGCTGTTTGGACTCAGTATTTGAGCACAGGGTCAGATGGATTCAAAATGTGACATGGGATAGTTTTTCCTGTTCTTTTATACTTCTGGTTAGTGCTTCTTGTAAAACTGTACTGCAGTGTTTGCACATTCAAGTAGATAATTACAGCATTGACAAGTATTAGCTTTAAGACAAGGCCAGTGTTTAGTTTGGTTATTTATTCTCATCCTTGCAGGCAGATTCTAAAAATTATTCCTTCTTGGTTACCATGGGATCAGAGGAACTACATAGAGGAGGTCACTTTATTTTTTATTTTCCTTTGAAGTACTTTTAAGTATACTCTCAAAATACATCTTGAATGACATACCATTATTCATCTGAACATAGGACAAAGCATATTCAAGGAGAGCAAGCAAAAATAAGTATATTAAATGCCTTACTCTTTCTGGGAGAAGGTCCGGGTACAAAAGTCGGTCCTTGAATTTTCCGAATGAGGCTGTATTTATTGACCTTCTTCTCTATGAAGGGTCATTTTAATAATTTTTAATATCACATCAAAGACTCTTCATGATAATTATATTCAATAATTGCAGTAGTTATGCTGTGTGCCATCTGCAGGCTCTGTGTAATGGAAACTAGGGGGAAAAACAGACCTCTGTGCTTGGTGGGAGTTACCATGGAACCCAAGGCTTTGGTGCCAGGTCCCCATTTGCATCAGTTGGAGGTGACTTACCCGTTATTGCGCAGTACTGGGTTGTGTACTTTCCTTTTCTTTTTCTCTTTCCTGGCGCATTTCAACCATTTCTCTTTCTCCCTTTTATCTCTTACTTGCTATAGTACGGAATCACCCATCCTCCATGATCATGGCCCATCCTAAATTGACAAAAGGCCAGCCACATTCTGGGTAGTGGTAGGAATGTTTTTTGGGCCCAAATGATGATCACCGTAATTGCTTTATATGGATTAATAGTTGGCACATGACCCACAAAATTTATGACAGCCAAGTTGGTAGTTCAGAGTACTGCGACCAGCACACATTGAGCCAGTTGTTTCAAGTAAAAAAAAAATGGACTGATAGTCTGAGTTCGTGAGCAGTGGGTTTCAAGTGTGTCTGTTGGTCAGGGTTCGCAAGCGCCTTTGTCTCCTCTGGACCCTGTGTCAGACACCACCATTCTATAGCAACTCCAGTTCCAGTCTTTCTCCCTCCATCCCTGCCCAAAGTGGAAGTGGTAACACGTAGTCCTTCATTATTTTCTGATGGTTCTGTGGTGAAGAGAGCTAGGCCACTTCCAGTGCACTGTCTATATGCCTGCACTGGCTCTGTGGTGCTGTAGTGACTGAGCGGCCTCGAGCTGGTTATGTGAGTATCTGAAGATTGCCAGAAACTGAACGGATCTGTAGGAACTTGAATGTATAGTAAATGAATGTTTGTCTTTGTTCTCTATAATTTCTGTTTTGTTAGAAAATTTATTATTATTATTATGATGATGATGATGATGTTAGATGTGGAACTCAAGGCACTAAACTACATTCCTAGCCGATGTGAATTCAGTTTTCCGTGTCATGAATAAGTAAACACATTAAGACCTTGGTTTAGCATTCAAGATCTGCTTTTATATCTATTCCTTTTCATTTTCTTGAGACGGGGTCTCACTGTGTAGCCCTGGCTGACCTGGAACACACTATGCAGAACAAGCTGAACTAGGCCTGCTCTGCCTCTCAAGCGCTGGGATTAAGGGAATGCACCATGTTTGCTTGGGACTTAGAAAACCGAGAAAGATGGTTGGTGCCTGCCATTACCTCCTTGCACATAAATTGAATGGTACATACCTTGGATTTGTCTTAAAGTATCCTTTTACTGAGGTGTTAAAGATCTCAGGACAAAACAAAAACAAAAACCAAGGATTATTACTCTATAGCAGAGAGGGCATTGTAGGCAAGTTACATTACAAATAAAAGGTGGACATAGCATAGCCTACAGTGTCAACATTGATTGACTAATAAGCACACAGCCACTATCAATTCATTGACTTTACCCCACTCAATAGTCTTAATTTCCAAATTTAACTTGCTACTCATGGATATAGGCACTCTGAATAAATCAAATCACATATTGTATATCACACAATTAGGTATAAAAGTATATCCTTTGTAAATATGTATTACAGAAAAGGGGAAAGTGAGAACGGTTGCTGTATTGAAGGTAGAGGCAAGAACTGATACGCATGCAAAGTAAGGTCTCTGGAGTGTACAGAGCTAGCAGGTGCAAACCTAAGCACCAGGCAGTTTCCAATGACAGTTTGCTTTGTTTTGATTTGGTTATAGTTAATTGTCTGAAACAGGATCCTATGTAGCCCCATCTAGAATCTAACTTCATGTACTTGAAACTGGCTTAAATTCTTGGTCAACTGTCTTCTGGACACTGGTATTATATATAGGTATGTACTACCACATCTGGCTTTCAAGCTTCAGTTCTAAATGCGCTGCATATTATGGGGAAAGAAACTGTACTGGAGTTACATGTGTCCTGAGGACAGAAATGGAGGTGCTTCTGTGCCAAGTTTCCTAGAGGAGGTTCAGGACAAATGGCCAGGTCACCGTGCCCAAGTCTTAGTAGCCCACATCATAGTCTTGGAGTGCTCCTATGCGTATAGTCTCAGGTCATTGGACTAGTACATTATATATCTGGTGTGGTTGACAAGCCCATGTCTCTGGTGTTTCTGATAAAATTAGATAATAGTCACAGATTTGTTCATTGCGTTAGTAAATTACTTAACATGGTACACTGACAAAGTGGTGGTTCTTAACTTACATCAGTAAGATGTAGAGCCATCTTACCTTGGCCATTATACTTAAAGTGGAGCAACAGGGTTCCCGGCTGTTGCTTTACAAAATGGAGTAACTCAAGGCTAGGCATAGCCTGAAAGCTGTTGCTCTGGACAACACGGAGTAACCTAGAACACGGTATCCTGTCTTCCTCAGAGGAATTGGGTGATAGTCAGCCTTCTGTGGGGAGGAAAGGCTTATTTGTCACGTTTTTATGAGGGTATGTTTTTTTTCTCCCCTGAGGTCATCTGTAATTGCACAGGAGATCCATATGGTTGCTAAGAAAGACCAAGTTGCTAATAACCAGACTTCCCTGATGTCAGGAATCTCCTTGACATTTTCCGACTAGTCCTATCACCTGTCAGAAATGGACCTACCAAGGCCTTGGTCTGGTATGATTGCTAAGCCCGTGTCTCTGGTGTTTCTGTAGCCATGATTCATAGCTTAGAGATGACAGTTGAGATACACTATTGAGCAACAAAGAAAAATGTCCTAGCCAAGGGGGTTTCCTCTTTAGGCGGCTTTCTGTTTGTGGTTGGGCCTTGGAATGTGAGGAGTCTTCAAAATGTCATTTTTGTGTTGTCTTTCACCCATCCTCTGCGGAAGAAAACCTTGGCGATTGGGATGGAGGGCAAGAAGAAAAAAATCATAAGAACAGCTGTGGAAAAAGTTGAGAAGCTTGATTTTTTTTTTTAATAGGCACTTGTAACAAATACCCTTAGAGCCTTTACATGTGTGCTTCTCCCAGTATTTCAAGATCACATGTGGCTCTTTCAGGTCATTGTATGGTATTGAAATCATAGATGAATTTGGGATTGGATTTCTCCAGACGGTCTGTTCAATGAGTCCAGTACAAGTCATAAATTAGGATTTGAGTGAGCTTCTTAGTCATCAAGGTATGTGTACCTGCCTCAGAGAATCAATGTCAGGAAAGGTTTTTCTTTACCTGTCCCTAGTTATCCCTCAGGAATCCCAGCACGCTTTCTTGATCCTTTTAGTAACACTGTTGATGATATATCTCTTGGAATCTGAGAATTGTTGAGGAGCCTTGGTGAAACTCTAGTGTTACTCTTTCCTGTTCGTGTTCCTACCATTGGATCCTAGAGGTAGTGGTTGTAAGTATGCAAAATGGATGAGGTTGACTCAGCTGGGCAAAGCATTTGGTGTACAAGCAACTGACGCTGGGTGCATAAACACATGTCTGTGATTCCAGAGCTTCTGAGGCAAGATACGAAGTGGACATAAAAGAATTCCAGTGAACAATAAACATAATACATGAGCGCACAGGCAAGCACACACACACACACACACACACACACACACAAAACTGCACAAGGGTGGTCTAGATGCTCAGGTAACACAATGCCAGCAAAATACCCAGTGTAGGTCAGTGCGTGTGTATTGCAAGCCATTCAGTCCGGTTTGGCATAGGTCACTTTGTGTAAATCTTTGGTGCAGTTCAGATGGGGATTGAAGATCCTCAGATACTATCTGAAGTTCCTAATGAACTTGTCATTTAAGAAGTAATACACAGATTGTTTGGTTTCTATCTGGAATAAAATTTAAAGCTGTTGTTAACTCGCCAAAATGAAGGGCGGACTTGTAAAGAAACAGCGCTATTTCTCCCAACTCTGCACACAGAAAAGTTATTCTTAGAGAAATATAATAAAGCTGATTGTAGAAATGTGTGTGTTTCTCATTGGCCTTCTCTCCTGTACCTTGCAGGATTAGTAGACCTAAAAATAATTGGCAGTCTTAAGCCTTCCAGAGCTGTATTTTGGCAAGGTTTTAGCAAAATGCTAACTAGCTGTGTTTCTCCTACTGATTGGTAGGTGATGGCAAATCATACATCTGCATAATGACTGTAATTTATGTGCTTTATTATTGAGGTTTAGGTCAAATGACTTCAGGCTTTCGAAGCATGTAGCACATTATATGCAGTAATTTCACTCCTTTTTGGAAGCACGGAGGATGGATTAATGTATACACTCCCCTACCCCCTGGGATTATTAAAAACCTCTGAGATTTGCTTTCTTTGTTTCCATGAAGCAGGCCATTGTGTGTTCCTCCTGGGGCTCTTAGGTGGCCTGGAAGGGCGGAAGTTGTATAGCAGCCTGTATTTTAGCCTGCTTCTGTAGCTACGTGAGTTCCCATCTAGGAAGTTAACTGAAGCTGTTTTGGCAATGCCTTAGACCAACAGCAAGGAATTGTTTTATGTTCACAACAAATAAAAATTAGAAAAGGGGTAAGGTAGCAATTGAGAGATTAGGGGAATTACCCCAGCAAATAATAGCTTAATGTAGCTTCCTAATATTAGAATTACACCAGGTATTGGTCTTGTTTAAAAGCATGTTGAAAGTCATCATGGTACCTCTTGTTCCCCCTCTGCCATATGCATGTATCCTTTACTCGTTTAAAACCAGCATTTACTTTTTTAAAATTTAACTTTTCATTTTAGCAGAATAGCTAAATTGTTATTAGATATTTTTTATCTAAAATTTTTTTAGCTATCTTATTTTTAAGATTTTTAGATGCCATATTTACACAGCTTATTATTAATACCTGTGCTTGGTGTGGTACTCTTGTCCCAACTCAGAGTCACCACTGATACATTTCTCTCGGTTCAAACCTGTACTTCATTCACATATGTGGGGCGCCCAGTGCCTTTTCAGATATTGAGAGGTGTAGCCCTTTCACCAGAAGCAGTTGTAATCACTCTAGGAAGAAACTGCTCACCCTTTACCCATCGAGTCTCCTTCCCGCTCAGCCCAGCTCCTTCTGAAGTAGCTGTTAGTGCACTTTCTGTCTCCAGATTTGCTGATGGGAAACACTTCTTACATGTGGAATCACACAGCAAAGACTTTTTCACAGGCTTCTTTTACTTAGCAGTGTTTTAAGCCTCAGTCAGGTTGTAAAATATATCCGAATTTTACTTATTCTTATGATTGGGTATTACTCTTTTATGCAGATATACCATATTTTGTTGACCCCATTCCGCTGTTGATGGAAATTTGGAAATTACCAGTGGTGCTGCTTTGAATATCCACATACAATTTGTGATTATTTTTTCTTAGATTTTTTTCCTAATCTCAGTCCAGAATCCCATCCAGGATCTTACATTGTTGTGTATCATATTTCCTTAAGAATTTTTTTTTTTTGCTCATGGGTGTTCTATACTGGGCTATACATCCAGCCCAAGACTTTGCTTTATTGCTTAAAAATAAAAAACTTAAAACCCTTTTACATTGCCGTAAAAATCATTGAATTTCATCATGATGTCTTCACATATACAGACCATGTACTTTGCTTGCATTGGTTACCACCAAGTTTTCTTAACTCCCCTCTCGTTAGTCCCTTTTGCCCCTGATAGTCCTTATTGCAGAACCCAGGTATCTGTGTAAGGGATTGGCTCTGGTTTGTAGTTCATTTAACGTGATGATCTCCATGTCTGTTTTTTTCCCTCCATAAATCATGTAATTTTGCTCCATAGTATCTCTATCCCATTATTTCTTTATCTATTTATCTATGGACGGCCACATAGCCTAATTCCCTGTCTTGGATTTTCTTTTGATGGCTCTTAAGTGATTGTATTTGCTTGCCATCTTCACAGTCAAATATACACACTAGTCAACTACTGGGTATGAATTTTTTCCTCCACGTGTACCCTCCTGTCAAAAATTCCTCCTTTTTCACCTAGTACAAGTTGTCACAAATACAACAATGGCTAGAGCTTCAGCTGATTTGGTTTTGAGGGTACCTGTCTGTAATCTTAGTCAGTGAGAGATGGAAACGTAAGGACTAGAAGTTCAAGGTCATCCTAGAAGTTCACGGTCATCCTAAACGAGGTCATCCTTGGTGTCTCAGTGAGGTGGAGGCCCGCTTGGGCTATATAAGAAAGATCCCTTTCAGCTCCCCACCCCAGCAGCAACAAAACAGATAGCTTTCATTTCCTTTGTGAAGACCCCTCTTCATATCCCATGTGAAACAGCAAATGTTTGAGAAACCGGTGCAAGCTCCTTGCCTCTTACTTAGCATTTACACTTCGCATTATCTACTTCGTTCTTCCTGTACCCCTCATGCGTTCCTTCCCTGGAGTATGCAATGAGTGACTCTTCTTTCCTGAGTGTGTTTGGGCAGGCACTTTGCCAAGGTGGAGAGAATGTTGTGCCTTCCCAATCACATGGTGTGGGCCAGTATGGCTTCTCCTCCATTTGAGAAGCCAACCACCATTTACAGCAAGTTCCATGAGAAGCTGAGTTAGGAGCATCTGAGAATAAGTGACCATTAGCTGCACCCATTTGTGCATCAGAGCCAGTCTTTGGTAAAGAGAGTAGGTGACAGATAAGCACAAAAACCTATTTCTCTGAACTGTTCGCTGCAGAGTGCTGTTACAAGGCCGAAGAGATTGCCAATGTTCAGTGTCTTCTTTTTAAACCATCAATTTCAACTGAAAAAAAAAAGGACCAAAAAACACACGGCAAGATTTCATAGTAACGTACTGTGATTGTCTTTGGAATCTACTGCGTTGATATTAAGACCAAAGAGAAATACATAGAGCGGTTATCATTCGAAAAGTTTGGTGCTGTTGAGAGATTTTTTTTTTCAATGCCGTAGACTTAAACTTTAAAAACACGCTTCACTGAGTCTCATTCAAGCCTCCTCCTAGGACAGGGTTGGGGGAGTTTCCCCCCACTATTGAGTGCCACTGGTCCACAAAAGAAAAAAAAAGTAGTCGAATGTAGTAATAGGAGCGGCAGGGCTGCGTCCCCAGCACCCGGCCGACCCCACGGCTAGCTTTACCCAAAATAATTACACGGAAACTATTCTTTTAAGCACTGCTTGGCCCTTTAGCTCTAGCCCTTACTGGCTAATTCTGATATCCCTATCAACCCATTTCTAATAAACTGTAGCACTGGTCTTACCGGGAAGATTCTAGCCTATGTCCATCCTGGGTCGGAGCTTCATCGCGTGTGTCTGCCTGGGAGCTGGGAGCATGGCCTCTCTCTGAGGCATCTGCTCCGGAGAGGAGAGCTGTGGAGTCTGAGATCACTTCCTCTTCCTCCCAGCGTTCTGTTCTGTTTACTCCTCCCACCTATCTTCTAACCAATGAGGGCCAAGCAGTTTCTTTTTATTTAACCAATGACCTTCCTCCATCATTTCCCCTTTTTCGGTTTAAACAAAAAAAAAAGGCTTTAACTTTAACATAGCAAAATTACATATAACGAAACAGTTATCAAGTAAAAGTTACAATAATCTTTATCATAACTAAGGAAAACTATAACTAACTATTCTTAACTCCATCAAAGACTCCAGAAAGATACAATACTACCTAAACAAACAAGAAAAAAGCAACTTTTAAAACTCGAGAAATGACAGAGACATCTCGCTGCCTGGACAGTCACCCAAAGTTCCTCTGTACCGTTGGGGCATCCATCTTCAGCCTTCAGGCCCATGGTATCCAGCAGACATTTCCATAAAGCAGGAAAATTCAAAGTCAGTTCAGTCACTATCTGTTGTGTCCTGCAGAATGTCTCGCAGACTCTTTCAAAATGAATCAGGAACCCCGAAAGATCATCTCACATTAGGCAAGTTCAGTAGTCCTCTCTCTGCAGGTTCTCTGTGTCCAGTTTATGCAATAGTCCAGGCAAGAGCAGTTTCTTGCCCAAATGGCTATCAAACTCCATAAGGTGTCTCTTCGATGCCCATCTTCCTCTTGAAGTAGATTGGTGCTGCCAGGAGCAGAGTGTCTCATTGTCCTGAAAAGTCCTAAGTTATTAAAACATTTAAAATGCCATATTCTATAATCTTTGAAAAATATGAAGAATGCCTATCTAAAATATATCTACGCACATCTAGAAAATATTAACTAACATGACTACAAACTTGACTATTATTTATGATTATCCATCAACAACCTATATTTCCTAATTATACATTACATTTTAATAATGAACTACACAATCACAATACCTTAATCAATATCAGAAATACATATACAGGGCTGGAGAGATGGCTCAGTGGTTAAGAGCATTGCCTGCTCTTCCAAAGGTCCTGAGTCAATTCCCAGCAACCACATGGTGGCTCACAACCATCTGTAAAGAGGTCTGGCGCCCTCTTCTGGCCTTCAGATATACAGACAGAATATTGTATACATAATAAATAAATAAATAATTAAAAAAAGAAATACATATACATATAACAAAATTGACCGTAAATCTCCATCAATAAAGCAAAATCTATACTAATGCAAATTATTCATACCTATATCATATCCCCCTTTAAATGTAAAAGAACATTTATAAACATTTTTTGGGAATATGGGCGCAGTTATTTCTATCCAAACTACTTCCTGCTGAATGGGGGCATCGTTAATTAGGTCTTTCATGGTATAACCTGTGTGCTAGTTTCATCTCAGTTGGCAGTTGAGCGAAGCAATTTTCTGAAGGTGTTCACCCCAACCCTTCAGGAGGGCGTGGTCCATCATACCAAATCGGAATAGAAGAAATGAACAAGGTCTCATCCTTTGTGAAAACAAAATAAGAAACTCCTTTCCAAAGCATCATGTCCTTAGATCCAAATTTCAAAGTCAAGGCATCAAAATATCTATGTTGGATTAGTTCATCAGCATTTATAAATAAATATCTTTTAGCATCTGTTGCTCCTTCCTCAGCATTTAAATAATTTAAAGAGAGCATAATTGCATACAGTATCAAAATTCTCTGTGTATTTTTCATCTTTGTGCAGCTTTGTTTTAACCTCTATTTTGTTTATTTTTACTTTTAACTCTTTGCTTTTTGAGACAGGTTCTCTGTATCTTTGACTTGAAGTAACTCTGTAGACCAGGCTGTCTTTGAACTCTCAGAGATCCGCCTGTCTCTGCCTCCCAGGCATTCGGAATTAAAGGTGTACACTACTACACCTTGAACTCACAGAGATCTGTTTGTCTCTGCCTTCTAGGCACTGGGATTAAAGGCGTGTGCTACCACACCTTGAAGTCACAGAGGTCAATCTCCCTCTGCCTTCCAAGTGTTGGGATTAAAGGTGTGTACTACCACACACAACAACTCTCTTCCTTTTTTTTGTTTTTTACTTTAAGAACTTCAACTTTTAGTCTGCATATATTTTTAACACGCTGTAAATCATTTAAAAATTATCTTTGTCTTTGACACTCTCTTTACTGTATCTCTCTCTCTTTTTCTGACCACATGAGTCTTTAATTTCCAAGCAATCTCAGTAGGACTAAAGCCGTGGCTTTGACGGCTGGATCCAGCCCATTCCTTAGCTTTCCAGCCTCATGGCGGATATACAGGCTGCAGCCATGTTTATAGCCACAACTCTATGGCGTTTCAAGGTCCCTACCAGCAAGCGACCTTCAGCAGCCTGTGCTTGCAAACCGCACGAACCGCCTGCGTAAAAGAGTCAGACCTTGCCCTGGCAGGACAGCCCAGAAAGCTGGCATTTTTAAACGGCGCAGCTTTTTTCCTGTTATGGCTGAAAACCGAAAAGCATTGCATTCAGCTTTTCGTCAACACCATTTAAGTGTTTCGTGGCAGGACCTCTTAATGAACTGCAGGGTTTTGCAGCTAAAGCTGAGTCAGGAAGCTTCTCTTAGATGAGAGCGCTTGCTTGCCTCTAGCAAGCAGAGTGCCACAAATGCTTTAAAGCCAGAGTTCACGCTGGCAGCACAGCCCCATGAAGCTGCGCTTTAAAATGACACAGCGTTTTTTCTGCTGCTGTTGCCGAATCAGGAAATCTCTCTACAGCACACCACCAACAAACAGCAAAAATCTGTGTTATACTCTCTCTCCCTTATTTTTAAGCCTTCTCAGTTTTTTTTAAAATATTTATTTATTATGTATACAATATTCTGTTTGCGTGTATGTTTCCAGGCCAGAAGAGGGCACTAGACCTCATTACAGATGGTTGTGAGCCACCATGTGGTTGCTGGGAATTGAACTCAGGACCTTTGGAAAAGCAGGCGATGCTCTTAACCACTGAGCCATCTCTCCAGCCCCCCCTTCTCAGGTTTTTTACGTGGGTTTAGTCCATCACATCGGGTGCCATTCGTAGTAATAAGGGCGGCGGGGCTGCGTCCTCAGCACCCCTGCCATTCGTAGTAATAAGGGCGGCGGGGCTGCGTCCCCAGCACCCCGGCTGCCTGGCTAGCTTATGCCCGAAATAACAACACACAAACTGTATTCATTTAATCACTGCTTGGCCCATTTCTATCTAGCCTCTTCTAGGCTAATTCTTACATATTAATTTAGCCCATTTCTAATCATCTGTGTAGCGCCCCTAGGTGCGCTTACCAGGAAGATTCTAGCCTATGTCCATCCTGGGTCGGAGCTTCATCACGTGCATCTTCCTGGGAGCTGGGAGCATGGCGTCTCTCTGAGGCGTCTGCTCCCGAGAGGAGAGCTGTGGAGTCTGAGCTCACTTCCTCTTCCCAGAGTTCTGTTCTGTTTACTCCTCCCATCTATCTTCTAACCAATGAGGGCCAAGCAGTTTCTTTTTATTTAACCAATGACCTTCCTCCATCAGTCGAACCTTGTACAAAAAGCAGCTTAAATTAGGTGCTTCCTGAGAAAATCGTAAAGTGTTCGGTTCGCCTGTCTTTTAAATGACGAACAAGGACCTCTGAATAAGCCCTACAAATACAATATCAGCCCCTGTTTTATAAAACATGCATTTAAATAAGTGGGGTGTGGTTAAAAAAAAACAGTTGGCAGTGTGAGGGCAGGCTGGAAAGCAGACAGAATATAGTAAAGGAATATAAACATATGTATATATCTCCAGAATTGGGGAGGCAGGAGATTGAGGTGGAGAAATGAAGCGGTATCCTGGAGGACAAAGGACAGTTGGAGATCCTTATCTATATTGCTTGTTTCCTGCTCTGTCTCACAGGGACTGCTGCCTGTCCCAAATCAGCTCTGTTGTCCCTGTGTTCAGCTCTGGTAGCCTAAAGGAATGTGATACCTTTCTGAAATGAGAACTGTATAGGATGGCCGGGTTTAAAAAAGGAGTTCTTAAAAAAAAAGCATCTCAATAGATACAGCAAACATGCAATCAGACCTTAATTCAAACACCCTACATGATCTGCCTTCAAGATGAGTTACCTTGCTGATTAAAGTGTAATTAGCCAGAGGTTTTCTCTTTCTTTTTTCTTCTTTTTTTTTTGTCTTTTTTAATTTTGGTTCAAAGCCTTACACATACCAGGTAAGCACTCGACCACTGAGCCAAATCCCTGAGCATGTACTCAGATTTAGGTGCTCAAAAAATAAGGGGAAGGGATGCAGTGAGTGGCGCATTTGAAGAATAAAGTGGATTCATTTTAACTGTCAATGTTAGGCAATGAGTTTACACTGGCTGCTCTCAAAAAAACTGACTGCTTCAGTTATGAAGAGAGTTCCTCACAAAGGAAATGAAGATACTCTATTGTGTTGCTATCTGGGGGGAGAGGGTGGAAAGGAGGGCCTGAGACAGCCCAAGGTGGCTTCTTACTCATTGTCACCAGTGATGATGCTCTTCCAGACGACCTGGCATTCTGTGCCTAACACCTACGTGGTAGCACACAACTGTGTGCGACTCCAGTACTGTGGGATCTAATGCCTTGTTTTGTCCTCTGCAGGCACCTGTCACATGCATGGTACACAGGCATATGTGCAGGCAAGCCACTCCGACACATTAAAAAGTTTAACAAAGAAGAAATAGTCAATTTCATAAGACACATAAGGGCCTGTAAGATGGCTCAGCGAGTAAAGGTGCTACCAAGCCTCCCTCACCCCAAGACACAAAATAAAGAAAGGTAAAAATTCTTGTTGCTTAGGTGCTCAGAGATTCTTACTGCAACACAGTTATAATTCAAATGCCCAAGACTGTTGTTGCCTTTTTCTTCCTTCTACTTCTCAGCAGCATTAACTGCTCATGTCCCTTAATCCCCAGCAGCTTCAGTGTGCTTTGGAGTTTAATTTACAAGCGTGTGTTAGAGTACACATTTCTTTTGTCCAAGACGTGAAATTAAATTTTCAAGGAGCACCTTTTATATAGCTCAGAGGAGTAGAGAGTGAGGACTCTCAGAGGAAGACGGCTTTGGTCATCAACACATTAGCCATGTTTCTAGCCTGTTGGTATCCTTTACACAACACAGGCTAGGTTTTCTCACCAGCGGGTCACATCTTTCTGGAAAGATCCAATATGAAGGTGTACTAATTGTCTTTATAAATTGTCTCAGATAAATGTACTCTCTATAATCAAGTATAAGCACACCATAGTAAGGTCCTCTTGGAGGTTTGGTGGACATGAGATGGATAGAGTGTCTGGGGTGTGTATGTGTGTGTTTGTGTTCACGTGCACACGCACAAACCCTCAGACACATATATACTGTTGAAGAAAGGGGTCTTTTATTTTGGTCTATTTTGACAGTATTCAGTAAATCAACAGATAATCCATTTTCCCTGTGTGAGCTTCCTAAGGTTTAACAACTAGGCATGTAAGCACCTTTAATCCCAATACTTGGGAGGCAGAGATAGGTGGATTTCTGTGAGTTTGAGGTATTTTCTATATAAGATGGCTTCCAGATCATCCAGAGCCACACAGTGCCCGTGTCTTAAAAAATAGGTGGAATAGATTTTCCAAACTCCTGAGATTTTTGTGTGTGTGTGTGTGTGTGTGTGTGTGCCTTGAATATATGAATTTCATACATGCCCAATGGAGTCTTTGTAAAGGGGTGAGAATGCTATGTATGCCAGGCTAACTTTGAACTCTTAGAGATCTGCCTGAGTCTGCCTTCTGAGTACTGTGCCGTAAGATGATATAGTTGGGGCCTTTGTACTCTTTTATGTGTTTAGACTATTAGAGGACCCCTAAAGCTTGAAAGCAGCAGACAAACTGCCTATCATTGTTGATTATGTGTTCTGGTACCAACAACCCCAAAAGAGGGACTTTTTAAGTTTTTTTTTTAAATTTTTTATTGGTTCTTTATGGATTTCACATCATGCATTCCGATCCCACTTATCTCCCTGTCTCCTCCTACCATGCACACATACATCAAAACTGTGCTTAAAAGAAAAACAAAGAAACAAAACAAAACCAAAACAAAGCAACAACAACAGCAACAAAAAGAATCTTGTCATGGAAGCTACAGTGTGGCCCATTGAAGCACACAGTTTACCCTTTAGTCCATTCATCTTGGACGTGTTCATTGCTACAAGTCATTGGTCTGGTTCGAGGCCTTTGATTTATGCTATAACGCCAGTAATGATAATGGGCTCTCAGTGATAATCCTCTTGGATATCCTGTTTGTTGCCCTGTGTCATGGAGAATCTGCAGTTTTGGATCTGCAGGTTTGTCCCCTTCACATGCTCCAATAGTTCATAGATTGGGTGGATGTTGGGATGGGTCAACTTGTAGGTCTGTTTCTGGGCCTGGGTGGTAACCGGTTGGTGAGCTCGCTAGCTTTCCCTCATCCTCAGCTCCAGAATAAACTCTCCAGCACTGCATTGGTTGGTTTACCCAATGCAGCAAGGAGCAGGGCCAGTTCTCCCGCTCTCAGGTCCTGCGATCCAGCTTCCCCTCACTCACATCGCCAGAGCCAGCTCTACTGTTCTTCCCAGGCAAAAGGGGTTTCGTCAATCTGAACCTTAGCAACCTTTGTAACTGCTTTTCTTTCACTGAGAGCTGAGTTATTTTTATAACTTCAGCTGTAAACTATTTTTTAATCTTCTTCAAATCTTTTTTCCCTGTTAGTAAAAAATTATCTATTGTCCATGGCTTTCAGAAATCACCAAGGAAACAATAGTTTGTGGGTGGAGAAATGATTGTTTATTTGAAGATTGCCCTTTCATGCCTCACACATTTTAGTTTCATTAGTAACAGTCTCTGTACCTTTTAATTGCAAATAATGATTATATGTTGTAGGAAATTATTTTAAGGTGCATTACTTTTGTTTATGCTGTATTTGTTTAATTCAGTGAAGCTGTGATTTTTTTTTCTCCTGTCTAAAACATCTGGTGGTCTAATAAAAGAGCTGAATGGCCGATAGTGAGGTAGGAGAAAGGATAGGTGGGGCTGGGAGGCAGGGAGTACAATAGGAGGGGCAATCTGGGAAGAAAGGAAGAGCAAGAGAACAAGGGGAGGGTCCAGCCATCCAGCCAGTTGTGGAGTAAAACTGAAAGTAAGGTTTACAGAAGTAAGAGAAAGGGAAACGCTCAGAGGCAAAAGGATAGATAGATTCATTTAAGATAAGATAGGCTGGCTAGCCAAGCAAAGGCCAGACATTTATAAGAAATAAAAAGCCTCCATGTTTTTATTTGGGAGCTTCGTGGTGAGCTCCCCCCCCAAGAGTAAAAAACAACCAACAGCATATATACTGAGTGCATGATAAAAATAATTACTCTCTCTCTCTCTCATATATATATATATATATATATATATATATATACATATATATATGTATGTAATTATTTGTATCTAGGCAGTAATAATCTAGTGATAAGCAATTCACATACAAACTCTATTTTATGTTCAACACTCCCACCTAGCCCTAATGCTCCTTTGGTGTCTGTGTTAGGGGAAGGCTTGTTTTATGAAAGTATACAAAAGCCAAGCAGTAGAAGATGTATTTGTCATCCCATGGCCCTCTGTCTGTTTAACACACTAGTGTCAAGCTCCCATGTCTCTAGCGGATTTATTCTTGAGATTGCATTTTGAGATGAAGTCTCACCATGTTACCCCTCCAGTAGCTGGGACAATAGGTATACTAGGCCCAGATCCCTGAGATTTTGATTCTTTTCAGATTCTGCTTTGTCTTACGTATGTGGACAGCAATAGCAGAGCAGTGAAATCAAATCTTGTGAATTTGTATACAGTTTTATCAACCCAGTAAATATTGGAGAGACTCAAGTCATAGTACCTGGTCTGGTTTACTTTTGGGCTTTTTCTGAACCTCCTTGGTCATTTTGAGGTGATGCATTGGTTCCTTCAAAGCAGAATTTTCATTCTGTGACTGACCAAGATCCAAGAGGAGGAGTCATAGGAGAACCCATCCAAACCTTACCTCTGAACTGTGGACAGATTGTAGTTCTAAGAGCATAGACACTTTGTGGCCTAGGTCGCTATACATGAGCCATCTGACACTTTTAACTCTGGGCTACATCACCACATAAAGATCACACTTATTGGAAACCACCGGTCTGTGGGAAGATGAGGAATAAGTAACTACATCACACAGAAGGTAGATATAGTCTGATAACCTACCTAGCAGGTGGCAATATAAAATCTCAACATAGAGTATTATCTGCGATCCCTTATAAAGAAAGGATTTAGCATAGAGATTATCCAATATGAACCTCCATAGTTTTTCTTTGTATGACCAACCCTGTGAAATGTGTATGGGTCTCTGCTTTTCCTCAGTAGAATTCATGCTTTTATAAATTTATATGTTACTTTCCTATACTACAATGTGGACTTACCTATTGGGTTCTTATCACACTTTATAAACCATTCTCTCTTTCTCTTGAAATATAAACTCCCAAATTCTTTTAAAAGAATCTCTTATTTACAAGAATTATGAAGTATTTCACACAGAATCATAAGGAATTTATGAAAGAGCTTTGTGTTACTATCAATCGATGCTGTTCTTACGGCCCCACAGTGACTTCTGTGGTTAAGCCATCTTAATTACAAAGTTTTACAAAGTTCTGTTTTTTTGTTTTGAGGGTGATGGTAGCTTTATGACTCATCACAACTTCCATTTTAAATTCCAATTCTAACTCTATATAAGTTCATTAAGTTGTGAAGTGGTTAGGCCTGGTTAATTTTGGTGTGTGATGTTTTATTTATTTGCATTTTTTTTTGTTTTTTGAGACAGGATTTCTGTGTAGTTCTGGCTGTCCTGGAACTCACTTTGTAGAGCAGGCTGGCTTCAAACTCAGAGTGCTGGGATAAAAGGTGCACACCACCACACCTGGCTGAGAGCTTTTTTTAAAAAAAAAAATAAAGTTCTATTTCAAAACAACCACAACAAAACTGGGATACAAGAATAAAGAGTTTTCATGTCCACGAGTCCTTTTAGATCTGTGCAATGGTTGAGCTTTCACAAAGGGCTTCCCTGGCGACTGTGAAGAGGATTGCACACCAAAAGCGAGCCTTTCTCTCTTGGACCTGCTGGCTAGTGCTGACACAGATTGTCTTTCTGCCTTCCAGGCGACCATTTGAAGATCTGTCCCCATGGCTACACCTGCTGTTCTCAAGAGATGGAAGAGAAGTACGGCCTGCAAAGTAAAGATGATTTCCAGAGCGTGCTCAGTGAACAGTGCAACCATTTGCAGGCCATCTTCGCGTCCCGCTACAAGAAGTTTGATGGTATGTGTTCTGAATTGCATGTAAGAGGTGACAGCTGTTGGGTGTGAGCGCTTCTCAGATGGCTTCTGTTCTCTCTCGGTGCTTCAGTTTCCTCCTAAGATGTGATGGTGGCCGTGTGGTTTAAGCAGGCTTCCAGGGGCAAGTTAGCTAAGCAGCTTGCACTGGCATCTGTATACTAGGCATGATGGAAATATGGTCAATGGGAGTTAAAAATAGATGAGTGTGGCAGACTTCTCGACCGGCGAGAAAGAACAACCACCACACCAGGATTCTACTCAGAACACGCTTTACTGGAGTGTCCTTGATTGATGGGGAGAGCAGGAAACAAAGGGGGTAGGAAACGAGGGGCAGGAAGGGAAGGGTAGGAAGCGAAGGGGCAGGGAGCTAAGGGGAGAGACAGCATGAAGCGAAGGGACAGGGAGCTTAGGGGAGAGACAGCATGAAGCGAAGGGACGAAGGGCACTGAGGCAGCTGCTTAAATAGGGAATTGGCACACGGGTTGCCCTGTGATTGGCTGCCATCAACAGCTGACACCAGACCGCATAGGGATAGGCTCAAGGATCCTCATCCATGCATGCGGGAAGGGGGGGGGGAGACGGGGAGACAGGGAGACATGCAGCTCTCAAAGGCATAGCCAAATATGGAGTTGTTTATTTTCAACAAGACAGGATGCCGGCGCCATCTTGTAATGGCAATCCGTCCGGCTCCCTGCAGATGAGGTTCATTTAAATCCTTTCCTTTCCTTTCTTTGGGTGAACACTGCATAGTGTTGTTGACGCAAGTCACTGAACAAACGACTTCCTAATAAAAAGCAGGCATCTCAGAACTGTCCCCCCCCACCCCCGAATCCAGTAGAGAGGTTCTACAGATGTTGGACTTCATATTAAATTTCCCAATGGACTACCAACTACAGTTCTTCGAATCCCCATAGCACATAGACAGGATTGGTGCTCAGCTCTTGAGCATCCATGCAGCCAATAACCTGGAAGTAGCCACTGCTCTATGCTCTTTACTAAGCTTGGCTGCTTCTCCAGGCTCCTTAAGAGCTGAGGTCTGGTATAGTCTTTGAATGGAAAAACCACAGGACTCTAAACCCTCTAATGTGGTTACTTTAATAGAAAGGAAGGAGGCAGATGAGAGGCATTTCAAGCCCTACCTGAAGCCACACCACAGATAACAGATGCAAAACTAGAATATGGGGTCCCAGCCTCCCTAGGATTCCTTTCTGTGATGTTGCTCACTCAGGATTGTTGTGAAGTAGACGTGATTTAATCAAAACAACTTTCTTTGTGCCCGTTTTAAAGGCCATTCTAATTACATGGTACCTTTGAAGCAAGCTTTTTTTTTGACATTATGCGTGGTGAAGGAGTACAAGGCAAATTTTCTAGATGTGAAACGTCTTTGAATATTCCTGCAAAGGGCTTGTTACCATGGTGAAAAGTTAGACGAAATTAGATTTGATAGAGCTGATAAGACAGTTCTCAACTATAGAACAGGTTGTATTTCAGGCATTTGAGAGTCATTATTTGAAACTTTTTTTTTGTGACCAATTTAATAAGTATTAGTAAGCTGTCCAGGCTAGACTGTGACACATTTTATTTGTAATGTAGTTGTACTTAAATACTGTCTGGATTCTTTTTTTTTTTTAGTGTATACCATTGATCCTATTCACTGTTTCAAGTACACTGTGTGCAAGATGTATTTGGTCTTGTTTTTGCATGCTGTGGCTGGGGAAGGAAGCCAGCACATCACACACGCTATACATGTACTCAACCACTGGCCTATACCTCCAAACCGTTTGGTTTTAATTCTATTTCATTTCTCTGGATGGGAGAGAATAAATATATGTATCTTTATATCCTCCTGATTAACCCAGCCCTGGTATATCTAGCTTTTTCTGTTAAAGGACACATGCTAATACTTTGTGAAAATAGATATTATTGGCAAGTACAGTGTTAGACTCTTCCTTGTCTCTGGATCACTGCTTTTGTTTTGAAAGCAGCGACTCATTCCTATTCTCATTATCCATCCCCTCCAAGTCTATCTAATTTTTTGAGAGTCCTGTGGTTTGTGATCTTGCTTTCCCTCCCTAGTGCTAGGGCTACAGGTGTGCACTACGTGCCCAGAAACAGTGACAATCTCTCGACTCTGGCATAGATGTGAATGGCTCTACAAATCACCACATGGGACTTTCATAGCAGAATTACAAAGGAAACAAGTCCTGCTTCCGTTGAGAGCAAGATGCAGTGGAGATTCCCCATCCCCAAGCCCACCTTCCCTAAACTACCTCATTCCTTTTTTTTTCTTTTTTAGATGCAGTACACTTGGAGGCCAAGATAAGAAATAAGGCATTTAATAAATGCTTAAGCTTGAGGTTGAGAGAGATGCTCAGAAAAAAATGTAAGACACACCCAAAAGCATAGGTCTGGGTTTCTTACAGAGAAAGTTGTTGACTATAACAAATATCCAACTCTTGGTACAGACTTCTCCAAAGAGAATTGTCCTATTTCTGGTTATACATATCTTTCTCAGGAATAGAGCCCACAGTCATTGCCTATGGGCCTGCTGGTTTAATGTTCTCCCCCTTCTCTTTCCCCATGGTTTTATAGCAGTATATTACATAGTATGATTACAATGTTCAGGCTTTCTTTTGAAGAAAGTTATATAGAGAACCGCTATGAGTAAGTGTTAACATATGCTTGGATTTTTTTAAAAAACATATAAACAATTGCTCTTCTTCACATTCAATAAATACATTAAAATTTACCTTTATAAGTTCCCAAACCTACTAAACATGATTATAGAACTTCCGTTTATTTTTTTCTGACTCTAATTTAAAATATGGCAAAGACAATAAAGTTAATGAGTACCAATTAAAATTTGTTGTGAACCGCTGAAATCCGTTTGGTCTGGAGATCAGACCAGAGCTGGAATACTTTGCACATTTTATTGACGTTTTCTGAAATCATTTTTCATAGCAAAACATCAGTTGTCTGGTGCCCAGCGATCCTTTTAGTAGGCGCTGCATCGGATGTTTGATTGATAGTTCCAGGGGTGTTGAGTAAAGTGCTTTAGGGTTATTTCAATTCTCAGAAGTCCAAGGGTAAGGTTGTTTTGATCAAAGAACTGCCCGAACTGTGATAAAGAGGACAAACCTGTGTCTTTGATGGAAAGGGAAGAGAGGAAATTCGGCAAAGAAACAAGATTGGTGGCTAGGGAACGAAGAAGATAGCAGAGTTACACACAAACCCCTGGAGATACATAGTGAGGAAATAGCAGAAGGAGAGAGGGAAATAAGAGGTGGTCTGGCCAGGTCCAAGTTCAGAATGCATACTCACAAGAGATGATTTTGAGCCTTGGCAACTTCCTGTCTTAGCAAAGTGTTATGTAGATGCATGAAATGGCTTCACTGACCCAGGTTTTGGTTACTGTGCCTCCGTTGCAAGAGAGTGTGGTTCATTACCTGATTTGCCATTTTTAGACTTATCAAATGTGAAGAACAAATCTTTTTTCCTGTTTCCTTGTCTCTAAGAATATTTTAATTGGGGGGTTGTTTTGCTTCTGCACCTCTCATTTTCTGTTGTTCGTATATCTCAAGTGACTCATAGTTTATAAGTTGATTTGTACATTCTAAGTTGTGTGTGTATGTTTTCAGACCTGCATAAATACAAGAAAGACCTCATTTGACAGTATCTCCATATAGCACTTCAACCAGTTTCCTGGGTTTATTTTTAAAATATTAAAATTATATTACTACTATCGCTACTTCTTATCATCATCATCATGCGTGTGTACAGCTGGTATGTTCATGCCACAGGGTGTGTGTCAAAGTCAGGCAACAACTTTCAGGACTTAGTTTTGTTTCCACTGTGGGTTTTGGGGATCAGACTCAGTTTATACCCCCTGAGCAATGTTGCCAGGCTGCCTGTTCTTTAAATGTGTGTCTCTGGAAATGAGGACTGGCTTTTGTACTTTTTCTGTTCTGCAAGCTTTTTTTTCTATACTTGAATTTTATTGAGCTCTCCATTTTTTTCTGTTCCTGTCCCTTCTTCCCCCCACCCCCTCAGCCCTCCCCCATGGTCTCCATGCTCCCAATTTACTCAGGAGATCTTGTCTTTTACATTTTTTTCTCTGCTCCCCTCCCCGCCTCTCTCCTCCCCCAACCCAACAAAGACAAGATCTTCTGCAAGATTTTTTTTTTGTCAACTCTGTCTTAAAATGGTCCCAGAGCCAAAACTCTGGAGTGACATGGTTAGCTGCTCCCCCTCTTGGCCAGTCTTGGGAATTTTTTAGTAGCGAAACTGTTCATTAGGTGAAGCAGTCTCATGACTATGCTAAATAGTTCAGTGGCTGTTGGGAAGAATTGCTTGGCAAAGGGAATAGAAATAGTAGAAGGGAGCATAATCCGTGTTTGGGGGAACTACAACATAAAGACTCGTCCCCCAAATGTCTGCCACTTCGTGAGGCCCATTGTTTTTAAGAGAAACATAGGCTATTAAAGTGATCAAAGCTGCTGGGTTAAATACATTGCTGGATTGCATCATGAAAATTGCATGCATGAAAATGACGCAATCCCTGTGAAGAAACACGATGGCCCAACAATTACCTGAGTCACACTGTGTGCTAGAGATTTTGCACACTCAGAGAAATCTTATAGAAAACCAGAGATGACACCCGATACGAATTTCTTGGGAAAACTCTCTTACTTTGTCATTTTAGGCGGAAATTAAGACACTTCGGTTGGGAGACAGAGCACAAAGAATTGTTAGCCCGATTCTGCAACAGGACCCTCTGTGACCTGGAGCAATTAACTGGGTCTCAGTTTTTCCCTCCATAAAATGAGTGGTTGAGCTAGATGCTCCCTCAAAACCCTTTCAATTCTAAAAATTCTGCGAATCTTTTAAGCATGTGCCTGGACCAGCTGCTTTCGTGGAAGGTCTTACAAGTTGCTAATTAGCCCATCTGTATGGGACCCTCTTTCCCCCTGTTGTTTCTTAACCCCCAGCTACTTTCCCCAGGTCTTTGAAAACACTCCCTTGAGCCTGCAGCTTGTTAACTTGAATAATAGTTGAAATTTTCTGAATTAGCTTAAAAGGCACATAAAAGACATAATTGTCTGTTCTATCTATCCACCTGGGCTGGGCAGGCTAGAGTGGCTAACATCACAAGCCCCCTCCCCCCTCTCCCCCCCCCCCACTCCCCCGTTACCATAGCACACAGGCATGATATGAAGTACTCTTCAGACTTCGCTGAATCTGTGTTTTAATCTCTGTAGTTGATAACAGCTAGTACTTCATTAGGCCGGTAGGAAGACCAATGTGGAGCCTTCAGTGGTTGAAGGCATTTGAATTCAGAGGCCTATGAAAGTACGAGCCTCAGTGAGAGTAAACTGTCCACTCGCCTTCGGTGACAAAAATACCTCAGCTTCATTGCCATTGAAATTTCATGGCTTAAGTTGAAATTTTGAGAATTTTTTTTTTAGCCCCCTGGTCTTAACTATTCTTTTTTTTGAACTTCGTGGATTTGTTATTGGAGCGGGGAGTTTGTTGCTGGCCCATGTTAATAAAGAGCTCATTTTTAGATTAGAACAAACCCTAAAACATTTTGAATGTTACGGAAATGTATATAGTAATATAAACTGAGACTGTCTTCTGTTTTTGGAAACAAGGTCACATTATGTGGGTCAGGATGGTCTTGAAGTCACAGAATGACTAACGGGGTACATGACCACTGCCTGTTTTAGAATTTGTTTTTATTATTTTTATTTAAGCGTACCCGCCTGTGTTCATGCATGATTATATGTGCAGGACTGCAGGTGCTTGGGGAGGCCAGATGAAGGCCTCAGATACCCTGGAGGTAGAGTTACAGGCTGTTGTGAGCCACTTGCTGTGGGTGCTGGCACCTGAACTGGGATCCTCTGCGAGAGCAGTGTATCCTTGAATAGCTGAGCCATTTCTCCAAGTCCCTAGATTTTTTTTTTAAGTCTTCACTTTAGATTTCAGTCATTAAGACTTTAAAACAGTTGTGGCTGTTTGAACCTTCACTACAGTGTAGTGGGCACCAATTCACAGGCAGAGTGGCCACCAAATACAAAGAAAGACATGAAGCCTTCTGGCCTATTTCAAAATGCATTGTTCTAGATCACACTAACTGCCTTTGAGTTTTGTTGGCAAGCACTGCTATTTTATCCTGTGTTCTTTCACATCCATGTGACAAACTAAAAATCTGTGTAGTTTTAGAAACCCCTTATTAAAAGGATATGCTTGTTTATTTTCATTTTATGTGTTCGTATGTTTGTCTGACTGCATATTATGTGCATCGTGTGCACGCCTGGTGCCCATGAAGGTAAAAAGAGGTCACTAGAGTCTCTGGACCTGAGGTTACAGACAACTGTGAGCCACCATGTGGACACTGGGAAATGAACGCTGTTCCTCTGCAAGATCTACAAGTGTTCTTAACTGTTGAGCCATCTCTCTAGGCCCTAACTTTTCTTTAAAAATTTACCTGTGAAACTTGCTGAGAATGATTATTAGCAGCTTTTTTTTTTCTTCAGCGCTTTGAATTAGTCTCTGAAACGTAAGCGTTTGCTGAGGTTTTCATTATCTCATTGGATTTAAAGTGTGTATGCGTCTCCGCTGAATCCAGAGCAGTCTTAGTTTGAGACTTTATAGTTGGTGGGCAGAAGTTGCTGATGCAGTTGGAGGCCAGTACAAACCTTTGGCTTCACTATTTTGTTGTGTACTGAACCTGGGCACTTGAAAGGCTGCTCCTCCTTGCAGCCCTCCTTGAGGTGGCTACCTGTTCAGGTAAGGCTCCATCTGCTTGACAGAGAGAATTCCCAGGCTGTCATGCTCTAGCCCATTCTTGCTCATTACTCTAGCCCATCTTCGTCACCCCCCCTCCCTTGGGAGAATTGATGGAGCCCTGTGAATTTAGAAATAAATAGGTCTCAAATATCAAGTATATTCCATTGGCACACCTTTCAGGTGATTGATTTGGCAGCGTGTTAAAAGATTTAAATATGTTCACATCCTTTGACTGCTAAGTGTGTATCCTAAGGAAGGGTAGATATGTATCAAGATTAATGTAGAATGTTAATATGCACATTATAGTATTATTTACATGTGCACATTTACAGTGTTACAGTATTAATTAGACTACTGAAATTTGGAAGTAAGCCAAAATGTTTCATGTGAGAGAAATAAGTTTTCTCCAAGGAAGAGCACAGCAATTGCTTATCCAATACCAAATGATTTACCTTGAAAATACACATACAATAACATTATACAGAGTAAGCATATTATATTTAGGGATATGTCTGTACATGTGTGTGCACATACATACACACACATGCACGCATGTAACAACAATTAATGAGAAAAGAGACCATGAGTTTGAAAGAGAGCAAGGAGGGACATATGGGAGGGCTTGGAGTGAGGAAAAGGAAAGGGAAAATGATGTAATTATACTATCTTTTATCTTAGAAAAATTAAATAAAATATCCACCTTATTAAAAATGATCCTCCTGGAGAAGCTTTAATTCTAGAGGAAATGTTAAGTACGTAGTGTTACACAACAGTAGTATGGAAGCACTGGGCTGTCAATCATGTGACCATGTGAAAAAAGACAAAGAATCCAATAAGCTTTTGGTACTTCCAAGTTGTGGAGTTACAGATAATTGGAGTCTTCTACATACTTGTCCTAATTTTCAAATTGCTCTGGCGAGAAAGATTCTGTTCAGCAAAAGAAGTACTTATCTTGATGAAAAAAAAATGAATGCTGATTTTGTTAAATGATGTTTTTCTTTGACACTGTTCACCTTAGACAATTTGGGGGGATAAAAAAAGAGGTAGGGCATTGAGGCCTCCGGATGAAACCGAGTGAAAGAAGTAAGACTCTTCTGTACATGGGAAGGAATACCATTTTTTTCTGATTATAAAATACTCCTGAGGACAACGGAGGAAGAAGCCCTGTACACTGTTGTAGGGTCAGCATAGCGACTATGGAATGGAGTGGAACTATGAATTCTAAGAGTAGCCTGCTGACTGTGAAGTGGAGATCATCTACCATGTTCTACTGCTGCACATAGAAGCAAAAGAAATGAGATCAGTCTGGCAAAGTCACAACTGCCCACACTGCTGACAGTGACCAGGACTCAGAACCCCACTTGTCTATCAACTGACTAATGGAAGAAGACAATTTGATGTTCACACACAGAATGCTATTCCACCATAAGAATGAAATCCTAGCATTTGTGACATTGTGGAAGTACTACATGAGGCTTTAAAAAAAAAAAAGAAAGAAAAAAAAACCCACCGAAGTTGAGAGTAGATTCAGGGACTGGTGAGGGGTATTAGGGAGGAGAAATGGGAAGAGGTTAATCCTTGGTTAAATATTATAGTTGCTTAGGAGGAGAAAGCTCTGCTGTGCTATTGCCAAGTAGGTTGACCATAGTATGTATCTCAAAATAGAAGAGAGTAATTTGAATACACTTGCAAAAAGGATTGACAGGAGTTTAACGTGACAGATATGTTAATCTCCCAAGTTGATCATTGTCTAATGGATTTGTGAATCAAAATATTAATCTTACCTCAAGAATGTGTGGAAATGTTATGTGTCAGTCAAAAATTTTACGTCATTGAAAATTTTGAGGGAGCAAAAATTGAAACATTGAAAACAGTCATCTTTGATCATCAATATTCCTCCATCACCACTGTGTTTACTTCATCCTTTTTTTGTGTGTCAACACAGAACACACAAACATGCATGCAATTAGAACCACTAATTAAATGGTTTGGTGCCATGATTTTTCTTGATATGAGATCATGAATATCACATAATATCCTGTTAAGTGTTGCACGCAAAATATAGCATGGAGATGATTGTTGTGGCTGCTCTAGCTTCCTAGCTTACTTGTTTATGTGGGCCCAGAGCCGTCTCTGGGGGCCCATTGGATGCAAAGTAATCTGAGAGTGCTCAGTTCAGCTGGCTAGCTGCGGGACAGTGGATGATGCCAGCAGAAGTACTAAGTATATGGTACTGAGTTTGAGTCCCTGGCAACTTAGCTAAACTCATGGTCCGTGAGAGAATAAACACTCTATTTTCTCCCTAGGAGAGGTCATTAATAAAATTAACCTTGGAAAGGGAAGACTGATCCTTTGGCAGTGCCCCCTAGCACTCTTTGATATGCTAACAGCCCCAAAGGAGGACTGCAGCTGGCAACTGGCTTGCTAACTTAGGGGCAGCTTAGTAATTTACTATCCGCCGCGAAACAGGAGTTGAGTATGTGACCTTTTAGTGCCCCCATGCTCTTTCAGGTGCTCTCCAGGAGTGACATGCCATGGCAGAGGAAAGTGTCTGCTGTGGCTTTCAGACTACTGAAGAGGCTGGAGTAGACAGTCCCAAGCCAACAGGTCCCATCGTCAGGAAGAATTTTTTTGTTTCTCCTTTTCCCTCCATTTGTAGACGCCCGACTTAGCTGTTCTTCATTACATACTTGCTCGCAGCGAGAGACCGGATGGATGACTCCTTCAGTTTGCCTAACAGTTAGAAGAGGTTGGGCTGTAGCACTTTAAAAAGAGGCTTCTGAGGAATTTAGTTGCTGTGATAACTTAGTGTTGGCATGTCACACTAAGGCTGTGAGATGCAGCGTTTATAGTGAAGGAGGAATTAGTGCTTATGTATAAAAGACAGCTTCCTCATAATGTAAACGCGCGGGGCTGATTTATGGCACCGAACAAATGGATTGAATAGAAAGAGCTTCTACTCTCTCAAGGTCGTGGGTTCCTTCTAGAATCCATTCTAGCTCATTCATCAATAGCCAGTTGATTGTTTATATAGAAGGAACTAATGGTATTTAATAGCACAACCAGAGTTCCTTTGACCCTTTTCAAGAACTTTGGATGTTTATTTGATGGAAGACAAGTGACTGGCGATAGAAATTCCAGAAGCACATGATGTCCTCTTTTAAAAGGCAGGATATTTACATAGAATACTTTGATAGGACAACTTTGGCTTTCCACTCAGGTTTTTCCCATGTTAAGCCAGTACTTTCTACACTGGAATAATTGAATTTTAGAGCTGAGAAGTGTTTATAGTCCCCAAGCTCAGTTCTTACACCCACCAGGCCTCTGGGAAATTGAATAGTCTGCAGCTAAAGTGCTTGGGAGGAAGGAGGGAAGAGGCCCCAATTCCTAAGTTTCAGCTGTGTGCGATGCTTCCAGCATTCCGCCTTCCAGGTAGTGTAAACTCTCTTCCCATGGCTGATGGTGTTTCATCCCTTAGTTTCCACCCAGTAGTTGCTTCCAGTCTCGTGGATGTCTGGGACGTTTCACAACCTTGGGAGGTAGAGCTGTTAAGCATTTCCCTTTGGATAAACAGCTCCAAGTTTTATAAGGCTATAGGCCTTCTCAGCGGACCTCCCAACAGCTTGACCTTCATTTCTGTTCCCCCCAGATGGATTATGTTCGACATCATTAGGCAAGACATAAGCCAGTCTGTTAAAAGATGTTCTAAATGGTTGCTGGCATCAATTCTAGGAGCGACGATAGCGTCACTCCGTGTATTATTAGTAGCGCCTGTGTATATTGAGCATGACTTTGTGCCAGCATTGGCCATGTGGGGTGCAAGAGAATGGCCTGTTTTGTAAACGGGACGTCGGAGGCTTTTATTTTCTCAACCATGGCATGTAAACCTCAAAGTAGGAGTCTTAGGCTTTCCCCACCGTTCACACTGCTTGAGGCTCGTAGCATATTATAGTGCTGAGTTCTACTCCTGAGCTGTGGCCAATTGTGAACTCAGGGAGTTTCGGCTGCTTGAGCCTCACCGCATGTACACTGAAGCTTCCAAATGGGGAATTACAGAAATAAACCTGTTCACAAATGCTCGGTTACCGCCTCCTCTCTGACGTTCAGACAGCAGGAGCTTCCCGGAAAGCAGACTCTACAAGCAGTTGCTGGATAGGCGCTCTAAGTTCCAATTAACTCAGCCTCTGATCAGTGGGAACTCTGGTTTACACCACCCTTGGCTGCTTCCCTTAGCCAACTCTTATATTATAATTGGTTTCATTAACGATTATGGAGGATGATTGCTATGTGTCTTGGCCTAGGCAGGTCTTCTTCAGCAGTTAGGATCTGACCACGATCCTGAGGAACAAGAATAATGTCATGGATGGGTGGGGCCCGGATGGAGACAAGAATTGCAGCTCTCAAGAAAGTTGCTGCAAATGATGGCTGTGACCCCATACCTGAATGTATATTGCTGCTGCTACTCTTTTCTGGCTTACTTCCTTGCTCATTTGTTTGTTAAGACAGTCTTGTGTCTAGCCTCAACTTCACTGGGTAGCTGAGATTGGCCTTGAACTCCTGATCCTCCTGCCTCCCAAGTGCTGGCATTACACGCCGTTGTCATATCCAGCCTGCCGTTTTTGTTGAGGGATTTCAGAATGTTATACTGATTACTGAGAAACTGCTGTTTTAAATTTTCCTTCTCGTTCTCTATGAGAAAGAATGATGTTGTGATATAGGCTTCCTTTCATGACAAAGATTTGAGATGCAGACCCCTCAGAAGCGGTGCACTTTCCTACAGACATGCTTTCCAGCTGAATGTCACAGTTATTTTCCAGTTTTCAAATTCACCTCACTCAGCTATTTAATTACTAGAAAACAGCCTTTCTAAATGTTTTCTCCCTCCCTTTTTTGGCTTTTCTTTTTAGAATTCTTCAAAGAACTACTTGAAAATGCAGAGAAATCCCTGAATGATATGTTTGTGAAGACATATGGCCACTTATACATGCAAAATTCAGAACTATTTAAAGATCTCTTCGTAGAGTTGAAGCGCTACTATGTGGCGGGAAACGTGAACCTGGGAGACATGCTCAATGACTTCTGGGCTCGCCTTCTGGAGCGCATGTTTCGCCTGGTGAACTCTCAGTACCATTTTACAGATGAGTACCTGGAATGCGTGAGCAAATACACAGAGCAGCTGAAACCCTTTGGAGATGTCCCTCGGAAACTGAAGCTCCAGGTTACACGCGCCTTTGTTGCAGCCCGGACTTTTGCTCAAGGCTTAGCAGTTGCAAGGGATGTAGTGAGCAAAGTCTCTGTGGTAAGTTCTCTGTGTGTATTTTGGGTTTTGATTTTTTTTTGGTTTGTTTGGTGTCAAAAGGAGGTTGCAGAAAGATTAAAAAACAAGTCATTGGGGTTCGGTTGGCTTACTAACAATCTTTTCTTGGTTTCTCACCTCCCACATTTTGTCCACACTCTTTAGACTTAACTCACCAGTGCTAGGGCTAGATTTCTTTTTGTTTGTTATTTATTTTTTGTTTCTTGAGACAGGGTTTCTCTGTGTAACCTTGGCTATCCTGGAACTCACTTTGTAGACTGGGCTGACCTTGAACTCACAGAGTTCCACCTACCTCTTTCTCCCAAGTGCTCGGATTAAAGGCATGCACCACCACCACCAGGCTAGGATGAATATCTTTATATATCATTGTTATTTTCTAGTTTCCTTGGTAGCCATTCTTAAGTGGGATGCACATTGACTCCAAAGTCTTAATTTTAAAAATAATTTTAACAACTCATTCCCCATCTGTTTTTAGTTCTTTCTCTTTGTGCAAAAGAATCCTCCCCACCTCAGGCTCCACACCTAGTTATTTTGGATGAGCATGTTTGAGCCCACTAGTTGCAATTAGGAAATCATTAGTATCCATGGGCATTTGTCCTTATTATAAAGTGTGCTCAGAGCTTTCATGACAATTGCTGTGCACTATTCAGGTCATGATGATCATGACTTTGGTTCGAGAATTACCAGTACAGACAATACTGTTCTAATACCTGGTAAAAATGAACCTCTCGTAAATTAAATGAGTTGACATAGACCAGGATTTTTCAGATTGTATTCCATGGAGACACCTTAGAAGGGTCTTCATGAGCCTCCGTGAGGCGAAGCAAAGGGGACTTTTATATTGGTTTAAGACTGAGTTATGTGCTTTAGCTGCCATAGAGAAGCTTTGCTCTCCTAGATTTCCTGCAGTAGAATTCAGAGCAAGATTTTAAATTGGGAATGGTTCACTCTTCAGTGAGATTTGCAAGTTTTTAGTTTCTGTAGCTCCGGGAACAGAAGCCCAGGGCCATGCAGATGTGTAGCCAGTGCTCTTCCTTCTGCTGAGCTGTGGACCTTAAGCTCCAGAACACTTGTGAAGGATCTTGTACCACTAGGCTTACTTGAAGCATTTTGGAATTTGGGACTGCAGAAGGTATTGAGTGTTCTGAGCTTTATGACTGATGTGCGAGGACCCAGCTCACTGTGGATGATCCTGCTACTCTTGGGCAGGTGGTCCTGATGGTGTAAGAAAGCAGACTGAGCAAGCTGTGGACAGGAGAGCAAGCCAGTACGTAATACTCTTCCATGGCTTCCCCAGTGTGGACTGTGACCCAGGGTATGTAAGGCAAACTTTTCCTAGGTTGCTTTTAGTCATGTCTATTACAGCAATAGAAAGCTAACTTCAGACATCTTTTATGACTTAATACCAGGGAAGAAGCATCTATACTGGAGCAAAGTTATCTTGGTCAGACTGCTCTTTTCCTTTGGCTCCCAAGTGGGTGGCCAATTTGTGAGCCACTGTTAACACTGTACACACTGTCTGTGTGCACAGATAGTGGCTTTTGCTTTTGTCATTTAGTTGTTTTCATGATTAGACAAAAGGTCAACATGAAAACAGCCAGCAGATCAACGATCACAGAGTTCATCTTAGAGTTAGGATGACCAGGTCATTTATTATCCAAACCAAGGCACTTACTGTCTAAACCAACAGATGCGTATTAATAAACATAACCAGGCAACAGGGACCACTAACTGTTAATGAGCAACCAAGTGCACAGAATGTACCTGCCACCTTAGTTGAGAGGAAGCCAGTGTTTACCAGAGGGAAGCACATGAATCTAAAAATAGGATGTTACAGAAAATAGATGCTGATTTTTGGGACTTAGGAAATAATATGTATTGTATTCAATTAACTGATTCTCTCCTGTCAAGGCTGTAAATTGTTAGGAATTTCTTTGCAGTATACTTTTGCCCACCCTCTCCTTCTTCTTCTGATTCCTTCATTGTCTGTGGCAAATATTTGGTGGGGCATATGGATCTAAGGTAGTTAGAAAACTAATCTCAATGCTGTACTTCTGTCAACTGCAGAAATCATTTTTAATCTTGGAAATACTTAGGTCTCAGTCTGGAAGTAGTCCACCGTTCACAAGTCTTCGAGGCCCATGCCATTGGCATAAAAGTTCACCTGACAACATTTGCCCACTTTTAGCAATTCTTCATGTTCATCCTGAGATGAATGGGCAGGAAGGAGTTAATGCGTGCTGTAAATGCCTGTATATACATGTGGACCTGTGTGCTATGTGTACATTGTCCAGAGAAAAATAAGAGTGTACATACCGCCCTAAGCAATTGTTTGAAAAAAAAACTTTCTTTACATTAACCAAATATGGGTACTACTGTTAGTTGGGCAAGAAGAAAAGCTACTTTTTAACGTAACTTCTTAAGGTTTTTTGTTGTTGTTTCAGAATTGAGCTCTCTTCTTTATTCATTTTTTTACTTATGACTTCCTAAACGTTTATAGTTTAATGCGTATATAGTGAATACAAGATATATCCTGTAATTTACACAAGGCAAAATTATTTGCCAGTTGGTTAAAAAATATCATCAAGGGGGCTGGAGAGATGGCTCAAGTGGTTAAGAGCATTGCCTGCTCTTCCAAAGGTCCTGAGTTCAATTCCCAGCAACCACATGGTGGCTCATAACCATCTGTAATGAGGTCTGGTGCCCTCTTCTGGCCTGCAGATATACACACAGACAGAATATTGTGTACATAATAAATAAATAAATAAATATTATTTAAAAAATATCATCAAGCTACATTAAATGTTATGCTTGTAACTGGAAAATAAACAAATACATAAATGGATTATTTTGGCTTCATTATTGAATAATTTCCCGACTTAAGGACTGATTTTAAAACCACAACCTTCAACTAAGTTGGTTTGTAGTATTTGAATAACAATAGTAAAACACATATGTATTCAATCAAAAGAAGGCAAAATTAGAATTGTATCAGATCTATCTCATGGGATGTCTCTGTGTAGCAGTATGCCAGGTATTGTTGCAGACTTGGGAAAATATTTACTGGATTAATGTTTGAAGTGTAGCTTCCAGTTAAGTGGAATTTAAACGTTTGCTCTATGGGGAATGTAGTAAATGACCTAACTGTTAAAAAATGTATATTTTAAACCGAGTAAGCAGAAAATTGATATGATTAACTCATAATTTGGTTCTCTACCAGTTTATATATTGTTCTCCTTGGAAGGAGAACAATTTAACATGTAGTTTTATGGTACTTCATAAAATCAATGTCCTCTAACCTGAGAAAAAGCCTTTCAGAGTAGGGAAGCTCTTTGCCAACTGAGGTGATCCAAACCACTGGCTACAAAGAAATCTTTAAAGGCAAGCTGCAGAAGCATCCTGGCCCTTGGGGCTGCTCCCTGAATTCTTGCTTAACTCAGAGGTAGTCTCACTTTCTCGTGGGTAGATACCTTGTTTTTCCAGCTCTCTTTTGCACCTCCAAGATGAACAGTGATTTGATTACCACAAAGCCATTGAGAGGGCCGTCAGTATCAGCAAGCTTTCATTCCTCCCAGAGAAGAGCGCTGCTTGAGTGAAGGACTCGTTCCTTGTTCCTTGCTTCATTTCATATTCGCTGGACCCAGCAGTCTCAGCATACTCCTTGGAGCCTTAAGATCCCAACTGCAGAGATACCCTCCCTCTTCATTAGAAACAGACGGTTCACGAATAGCCTGCCGCTACATGGCTCATGATGCATTTTTGTTAGTTACCTGCTTGTAGCAGTAGTTTTGCCTAGAAGGGTGGAGTCTATTGTGGTGCTTAAGAAATGCACAAGTGGTTACATGCACCATGAAAATTAATAGCTCTTCTGCCAAAGAGATACATTCTCATGGTTTCAATTAACACTGGCATAATAGGACTGTGTCTACACCCGCACCCCAAACTACAGGGGCTATAATTAGACAATAGTGTCTTACCATCGAGGTCTCTGAAGGACACTCCTGCCTTTTAAGCCATTTCTGTGGATCCCTCTTTACTTCTAGCCTCTTAACGATTCTGGGTATTAGACATTTCCTTGTTTTCCCTACATCATTATAAGTGTAAATAAGCTTTTAAGAAACCGAGTATAAACTTTCATTCTACCCTCGTAGTATCTTTTTACTTAGACATAAAGGATAAAATTGCAAAGGGCTTGGTGAGACTGAAGATATGGTGGGGTCGGGATAAAGGTGTATGCCCGGAGGGTGAATGAGTGGAGATCACAAACACCCTTCATCAAGCCAGCTTCTGAAGGACAAATGCTGTATATTTGCTTTGTGATTTCTAGAGTTTATATAGATACTCTGACATAAAACTGCAATATAAAAGTAGAAGAGAAAAGCATCTAGAGGGACAGAAGGAGACTGGGAGGGAAAGGAGGGATAAAGGAGAGACTAGTGGGATGTCTGCTCGATGTGCTTGTATGAAAATTAGCATTAGGTGATAGTACCACACAAAATGCCTAAAAGGAAATAGAGCAAAGTAGAAAAAGAACAAAAAATGTAGAGTCTTTAAGGGAGTTAAAATAATCATATTTTCATATATGAAGCATAGTAGTCCAGTGATTTCAAGAATAAGGCACAACTTCACATATTTGTATAGCCTCTATGTTATCTACAATGTGCCCACAAATATTCTTGAGTGAATTTGAGTTGATTATACATTATGCTTTCAAAATCTCCTTATCCGATCAGTAGTGAGAGAAAGTCGCACCTTCTTGGTATGTGTACTGAATTGAGAAGGACTTAGGAAACTGCTGACCAAACTCATCACATTCCACGGCAAGTGTGGGCTCCCTAGCTCCTTCTCTTACCAGAATTTGGTGAAATATTTCCTGTTGTTTTTATCGGGTGCTTATGTTACCAGGCAACAGATGAAAAGCTAGACCTTTTCTGTTTGTTTGGTGTGTGGCTGTGTGAAGAAGAAAAAAAAGCAGGCAAGTTGGGAAGCGAAGCGCAGCAACAAATGCATGCTCAGAGCTGGAATAAGCTACAAGGCAATGTGTTTCTAACTTGAGGGCAGCCCGCTGACTGCCATTGCTGTGTAATGTGGCTGAAGGCCCGCTCTGGATTTCTGAAATGAAATCCAGGCCGTGGGAAGAGCTCCATTCTAGCATTTTTCTTTTTGCAGACTGCTCACTGGAGGTTTTAATGTGGTGCTTGGAAAATGCGGGTTATTTGGTAGAAAGGCTTTAAAAAATAGGCTTTCCAAGGGGACTTTTCTATAAAGGCTTTTTATAGCAGATATGGCATACAGATGTCATAATGCATGTATATACTCGGGAAGGCTGAGAGGAGGGGGATTACTGCTGTTTCCTCCCTCCCCTTCCTCCTCCTTTTCCTCTTCTTCCATCTCTTCCCCTTCCTTTTCAGCTCTAAAGATGGAACCCAGGACGTCACTACCCCCAAGCTACACACCCACTTTAGAATGGATACTTTTTTCCTCACATCATGCCTCCTGATCCCACCTAACTCCCTACCCCCGCCCAGAATAAAACAAAATAAAATTTAAGAGAAAAAAGGGGGGAAGGGAGAAAGGGAAAATCTCACAAAAGCTGCAGCATGACAGAGTGAGTCATTCATTTTTACATGTAGGCGTTCATTGCAAAGACTCACTGGTCTCTGGTACACCATTGACGTTGTTGGGCCCTCACTGAGACTCTGTTACTACCCTGTGTCATGGACCTCCTACAGCCCAGAATCTACAGGGCCAGCTACCCCACTTTGGAGCTCATCACAGATGGGGTGAATGTTCGGGTGGGCCATCACACCTACATCTTCAGGGTCAGTAAGGTGTAGGGGCCGCTCTCCTAACTGCAGCAGCAGCAGCAGCAGCTGAGGAGCAGGGACAGCTCTCCTGCTCTTTGGGACCTCAGGGCCAGTTCTCCCAACTGCCTCTGGTATTGGTGCGTGGAGTGGAGGGGGCATCTCTTGTCTATGCCGCCACTGATGGATGAGTAATGGGGACAGCTCTTCCATGCTCACGTCAGGGCTAACTCGCCCACACCTCCGCCGACAGGGTTGTCTCTTTCCTGCTGCCCAGGTGAAGGGCAGGGTCTGCTCTCCACAATGGGTACTTTGAAAAGAAGTTAAAAAGTAATTCAATGTCTTCCCCAGTGACCCTTACTATGGTAAATTCTGAGGTGTTTTCTACAGTTGCCTAATACTGAAGAAAATCATTGGTCAGTTGTGAAGGATTTTAAGAGTCTTAGAAATTGGATATTCGTGTATTGGGATTATGGGTCAATTGTTCAAATTGATTTTGGTGTTTGAGTTAATACAGAAATATTCAGTCCAGAAGCGAAAGTGGACACATGTTCTCACCCCTCCATAAATAATGTCAGCCCCTTCTACCTTCTCTAAGGCCTGTCTGTTCATTTCTCTAGGAATTCATTATCTCTGCTGCATTTAGCTGCAGTTCTTTGAAAATTTCAGAACTTGGGTGAAATGTGAGTTGTTTGCCCAATTTGTTTGGTTAAAGGAGGGGCTTCTGTGGTACTAGGGATGAAACCCAGAGCCTGTGCGTGCTAGGCAAGTGTTCTATCACTCAGCTGCACCTCCCAGTCAAGGGAAGTCCTCTTGACCATGTCCATTGGTGTTTTCTTGAGCCTTTGAACTCTTTGTGAGCAGGGCTGGTGAGTAATACCCTGTAATTATATCTCCTTTCTCCTCCCTCTAGCAACTGAACAGTTTTAAGGCATGGTGCTGGCACTCAGTAAGGCATTATTATTTCATTAAACAATATGTCCTCTCCTCCAAGTATCTAGTATGCATTGCTCCATGTAGTCGTGTCCTAAATTGCCCTCCTATGTAAAACCTGATTCATTTCGCCAGTAAACATGAAATACTGCACCTTATAGTTAGAAAGTATCGAGCCCTGCAGTGTGTTTACTGAGTGTGCAGATAGTGTGTGAGGTCTAGGAGCCCCTGTGTTGCCCTCTAGTTTCCTATAGGCTATGATTCCAAAGAAGCCATGTAGATAGATATTCACTAAAGCACCTGGGGCATAGCACTTTCCTGGCACGTGTGAGACCTAGATTTGATCTTCATCACTGAAAAGAACATTAGACATCAACGAAGTTACCTACGTGTGCTCTAAAACCAGACTACCTGGGTCCAAAGCTCAGCTTTCAGCTCTGACCTGAAGACCTTGCGTGAATCCCTGAATATTTCTTGGCCCCCTTCTACTTCACCTCTGAGATCAGCTATTAGTGCTTGCCTCACACAATTGTTTTGAGGGTTAAATGAGTTACTACATGTCGTAAGGCCCTTAAATAAGAACCTGGCATACCTTAAGTATTCCATAAATGAATCCTATGAATCAATAAAACCCAGCAAAAGTCATGTGTGGTTAAATTGGTCATGAAACAAAATATTTTTTTCTTCAATCTAGATTTCAAGACCCTCTTTAGCTAGAGAGATAAATCACTTAATATGTGCTTATCCTAGTCTTATAAGCCTGATGATCTGAGTTTGATAAACCCAAATTAAAAATGCAAGGTATAGCCGGGAGATGGTGGCGCACGCCTTTAATCCCAGCACTTGGGAGGCAGAGACAGGCGGATCTCTGTGAGTTCGAGACCAGCCTGATCTACAAGAGCTAGTTCAAGACAGGGTCCAAAAATACAGAGAAACCCTGTCTCGAAAAACCAAACCAAAATAAATAAATAAATAAATAAATAACTTATTATTTATATATATATAACAAGATGTGGCAATATAGGCTTAGAACCCCAGCTCTGGGGATAGGGAGACATATGCATTCCTGGAGATTGATGGCCTGCCAGCCTAGCCAGTTAGTGAACTGCAGGCCGGTGGGAGCCTGGTATCTTAACAATACAATAACATCAATAAATGAGGTGGGTAGTTCCTGAAGAAGTCAAGGTTGATTTCTGGCTTCCACATGTGTGATTGCATGTGCACACATACTACATTCGTTCTCATTCTCTTTCTCTCTCACACAAACTCTTCCTTCAATGCCTCTTCAACCATTTTCCACTAGTCAAACTCATTGTTCAGACCCGGACAAGCACTCACTCTATTTTACACACACACGCAAAACTGCAAAAGCTAAATAAGTGTGTTCTCTCTGAGTGCTTTAAATCATTCTTTTTGTTCAAAGGTGGGGTGGAAAGGGAGGGTACATATAGTTTTCCTCTTCAGTCTTCATAAACTTTTGAGAAATAACTATATTCCTAAGATAAGTCTAAAACTTGTGACTTTTTTTTTTTTTGGTTTTTCGAGACAGGGTTTCTCTGTGGTTTGGGAGCCTGTCCTGGAACTAGCTCTTATAGACCAGGCTGGTCTCGAACTCACAGAGATCCATCTGCCTCTGCCTCCCGAGTGCTGGGATTAAAGGCGCCACGACCACCCGGCACTTGTGACCTTTTTTGAAATACAATCATAAAGCTCCGCCCCATTCTTATCTCAGCACTAAGTATTCTGGGAGTGATTAACATCTGGATTCAGCAGACCCAACTGAATAAAAGAAAGACAACAGCTCTTAGTCAAGACATATGCACCAAAATGACCATTGGATTGAACATTTTAAGTGGTATGCTGTACCATAGAGGATAAATACATAACTGGAGATTAAAGACCTTGGAGTATATTGCTCTTTTAATTATTCCCCATGTGGCATGAGCTGCTACATGTTTTGGAACTTCTAAAGTAAATCTACTTCAGTATGTAAGTTGTAGAGAGATTGAAGGCAGCAGTTGACTCCGATGGTCACCAGAGAATACAATGTAAGTGGATTGGATTTTATCTTTTCAAAAAGGTCCCAGGGCTGGCTGTGGTGGCACACAGCTTTAATCCTAATACAAAATATGACTTTATGCACTGTATCTTTACCTGAATATTTTGTTTACTTCCCAAAGGTCTGTTCTACCTTGGGATTTTCCTTTGTTTTCTGTAGAGCAGGTTTCATATTCTAATACAGCAAACTAACGTCATGATCCCAGACACATGTTAAATGCTGAGTATCCACATTGACAGTTTAGCTTTCTACACTTACTCCACCAGGACACCGCTAGCTCTGAAGAATAATGTTCAACATACCAAGTACTCTTCTGGAATTCTCCTTTCCTTCCCTCCACCTGCCTCTCTCTCCTCTCCGCCTTCTTTCATTCCTCCTCTCTCATTAGCAGGACCTCACCCTTTTTTCCGGGCTGACTTACTTGCTGTCCTTCTGCCTCCGTGTCCTACGTCTGTGATTTGAGGCGTGCTCTAACACATCTAGCTGTATTGTGGGGTTTTTTATAAGTCATTTACATAACCTGTGTATCTCCTAAGATCCGGCCATTTAGCGGCCTCTCTAATGTGGACTGGAACTAAAAACAAGAAGAAAATCAGCATGGCCTAAGAATAGAATTGCCTATCTTCTGTTTAGGATGACAGGAAGCGGTGACACATCTGGGAAATCCTAGGGACACGGTGTCTGATAAGGTGCAGTACTGGAATCAAATGCAGCAAGGTGGCTGTCAGCAGGTTGTTTAATCTCTGCCTATAGTTTGCTTATCTCTCCAATGTGAGAGCAGCACCGCTGGTGTTGGGCTAGGCTCCTTCCAGTGCTGACTTCTTTGGTCCTGTGACTTGGGCTCCCTTCCTCTTTGAGGCTGCTTGTTCATCTGTAAAACGAGAGGTGAATGAGTATCAAAGTCCCAACAATGTGACTCCAAAGGAATGAAATTTTAGCTATCCAGAAAATCTAGTTATCCAGAGAGGCCATTCCTTAAGGATATTGGTTAGCCAGAACTTACTGTACATTAATACACAGTTAAAGAGACTAATTTAATGCTTAGGAAAACATTTGGGAATGGTTAAAACTGTGGAAAAGTCCTAACTCTTTGTAGAGAATGTTGACTTTAGTGTATACAATTACCATCTTGTTGTTGCACGCTTTTCCCCTTTTACGCTGGCATTCTGTTGGGAATAAGCCAGAGAAGGGTGTGTGTGTATGTGTGTGTGTGTGTGTGTGTGTGTGTGTCCACATGCACCAGATAGACAGCACCATCCTGTTCCTGTTCTAAGGGCTCTGTTGATAAGTGATATCCAAAGCAACACACCAGAGCAGGTGACATCCATTGCCAGCCACCCTGCATCCCAGTATTTGCTCCCTGCTGTAGTATCTGCTTCCTAAAAGCCTATGCTTGAGGAACTAGTTGCTGATGGAGAGTGAAGAATGCACCATCCTCTGATAAAGGCTCCAAAAGAGAAGAGGGCAGAGAGAGTAAGCCAGGAACTTGGAGTTAGCCGCCAGCATATGACACCTAGCTGGGATCCTTTCTTACCATTGATGGAAATGAAGAATGGGATGGAATTGGCTCTTTCATGGTCCTAAACAGTTTCATCCGACCCAACAAGAAAGATGACAGTAAATGCTGTTTATCTTAGAGGGTGGCTAGCCTAGTCTGATTTGAGTAGTGATTTTATCTTTGCTGTTTGACTCCTATAGGGTCTCCGGTTTCTGCTCATGTCCAGCCCTTCTAAATTCTGACCACATCCACACACTCCTATGCCACATTACTGTCCTAGATTCCTCCACCTTCTCTAAGAAAATACAGCGCACCATTCCATTGACGTCCCTGAGATGATCTTCATGTACTTCTCCACTGAAATCTAATAACTTTCTCATACTTAGCAGAAGCCTCATCACTTTGATTATATGTCACAAGAGCACTCCATACTTGAAACCCTGCAGTGTTTAAAGTTACTCATCTTGCCCTATAGAATGCATGATCTTCACCTTCTGAATGGCTTTTCGATGTTGAACAAAGTATATATGAAGTATCCTTGGGAAAGATACTTGGAGGTTAACGTGCAAAGGGCAGTCTTGGAC